>NW_007232976.1:62000-70277 GCF_000164805.1 Carlito syrichta | reverse complement strand
AAATTCCAGATCCTCACAATCCTTTTTGGAATGCTCTCAGATATGTTGGGGTCTACCCTGCTGACAACTACTGCACAGCCACCAGCCTCTTGTTCGTTTCATGCTCCACCTTCACTCCTTCCGTTAAAGTTTCTATTGTGCAGCATGTAAAAAATCAGGAACAACAACTCGAAGAGGCCATTCAGCCCTTAACCCCTTCCTCAGAAGACCACCTCTCTTCACGGCCCTCTCAACACCTTCCCTCTTGGCTCACCATCCTGAAACATACTCTACATTTCCTAAACCAAACATTCCCTGACCTCCCTTCTTCACAATGCTTCCTCTGTGCCTCTTTACAGCGACCCTTACTAGCGGCCGTTCCCCTTCCAGCTTTTCCCAACTACACTCTCAACATGTCCATTCACGGGGAATTTATAGTCAAATCTCTCGTACCCCTCTGGGAAATAGCCTCTAATTCCTCCTACCTCTGTATCAACTTACCACATGCCCCCTATAACAACACTCTTTGTTCGGCCTACACAAACCTCACAAAGGCCCACTTCCTGCCGCCTGGCCTATTTTTGTGGTGCAATGGCACCCTCCTCTCCCGAGCTTCAAACCTAACTCATCCCTGCATAATTGTCACATTGGTCCCTCAGCTCTCTTTATACTCCATGACCGACCTCCAGACACTTTTAACCCCACTTTTAACACAAAAGGGCCGTCTTCCTCCCAGTTATGGTTGGATTGTCCCTCGCATCCGCTTTCACCTCCCTCGGCCTGGCAGGACGAGCTCTCGGCTGCTCATTATGGGCAGTAGAAGACCTACAAAACAAAATCCAAGTGGCACTAGACACCACCTCAGAATCCATCGGGTCACTACAAAGACAAATAACTAGCTTAGCACAGTTAACCCTCCAAAACCGTAGAGTCCTAGACCTCCTAACAGCCGAAAAAGGAGGCACCTGTCTCTTCCTCCAGGAAGAATGCTGCTATTATGTCAACGAATCAGGGCTCATTGAACAAAATATCAACAAACTAAATGGCCTCTCCTCACAGCTTCAACGAACAAAGCCCACTCAAATTAACAGCTGGTTTCCAAACTCCCTCCTCACGTGGCTTCTTCCTATCGTTACTCTAGTCGTTCTCCTTCTCGGCTTGTGGTCCTTTCTCCCTTGCATTATAAAATTTCTCCAATCTCAATTCCAAAAAATTTCAAATCAAACCATTAACCAGTTTCTTTTACAGAGTTACAACCTCCTACCCACCGAGGACCCAGGCCTCAACAACCCAAGGCTTACTGCCTCCTAAAACTTCTCATCCCATTTTTCATTACAGATATGGCTTTCAGGCCTTATTACCTCCAACTCAGGTTTTCAGCGTTCCTTGACCATCTTCTTTGTAACAAATGGCTCCTCCCTTTCCCGTGTCCACTCAACAACTGGCTGGACCAACTTGCATTCTTCTACCTCCAGGGCACCTTCCAAGATTTCCACCCCAGCGAAATTTTTTCTTTCAGCGCCTTCTTATGGGGCCTCATGTGGCTGGTCCTTTCACCCACCTCACCCAACAATGTCCTATGCCAGCAGGAAGTAGCCAGACCGATCAACTCCGCCCCTTTATCCCTTAACTGAAGAGGTGAGAATGAAAGGCCCCAGCCAGCCACAAGGAACCTGCCCCCTCCAAAGGCTAAGCCTAGGCATGGCCCCCACCTAAAATGGTGCTCCCGCCTAAGAAGGCGCCCAGACAAACTAACATGGAGGCTCAGACAAGGCTCTCCGGGTTCTTCCTCCACAACAAAGCCCACCATTTCCGCGCCCGTGAAAGCCCCTACCAATCCCAAAAATGCCTCACCTGCCGACCAATAGGTAACCGACAGGTCGCTTTAAATTTCTATAAAACCTGCCACACCCCTGCCTCCATGCTGCAACCTAATTCTCAGGTTCTGTAGCCACTGCGCTCGTCCCATTAAAATCTCTTGGCCTTAATGGGTGTTGAGTCTCACTGCACGCCACCGTCTTTCAAGGTGACTGGGTGGTGGTTTGTTCCACATCACCACGCAGGGGACAGGTAAGCACAGGTACTGATGTCAGGTGATAGACAGCAGGCAGATGGGTGGGTTCATCACATGACTGTTGCCATGGTGATGGGGTCGTCTGTTGCAAAGGTCATGAAGGACTGATTCTGTTCACTTGGTTTGGTTTAGACAAATACTTGGAATAGAAAAGCTAATTAGGGCAAAACAAGCTGGGGAGGGGGTTGTAAAACAAATACCAGTAGCGGCCTCCGACCTCCGAGAAGCCAGTTCTATACATGATTAGAGGGCAAGCTAGGTCATGTCAAGAGAATGGGACCGAACTAGGCAGTGTTAAAATGGCTGCTCATTGGGCATGTCAACTCCATCTTAGTCCTTTCAAAAAGCATCACTAATTATGCTATCAAAGGTAGCTTTAATGGATAGCATTCATTTTCCTGTGTCATGAAATCGATCCTTATTAAGTTACCAGACTCTGATCCTTCCCAGACCTACAGCTTCCAAATCCATACCTTTGGTTCCAGGTTCCTCGTTCATCCCCCAAATTCTCAGGGTGCATTTCTTCTGTGGGACTGGGGTCCATTGCGGAGAGAAATCCTTTGTGCCTCCTGCAGCCAGAAAGCGGAGAGGTTTGGCGGGAAATCTGTCTTCTGGAGGTCATTTGAATACCCATGGAATGCCCATGGAATACCCATGGCTGCACAGGCTTCTCCCACTAGATAAGTGATAGAGCAACTCGCCAGCCTCAGTAGACCAGCTAATGTTGTGAGAGGTTGCATTCGGCTCAGTGGTTTTCTTTTTTCTTTTTTAGATTCTTTCATCGTGTTTGCCCACTTCACGAAGGGTGCTTGATGAGCACACTTGCCCATGCCTCGCTAAGCATCCAGCAGTTCTTGACTAAAAACAGCATGACCCCTGTGCCCCACCTCCCCGTTCACCTGGTCTCGCCCCAAGCAACTTTTCTTGTTTTCCCCAGTGAAAAAAGTCCTCAAAGGGAGACGTTTTGCCAATATGGAAAAGGTGAAACCAAAAAACCAGCAGAAGCACTAAGACTTCAAAAACTGTTCTGAGCAGTGGATAACACGTCTCAGTAGGTACATTGCATCAAACAGAGAGTACTTTGAAGGTGACTGGAGTTTAGCATGTAAGAATAAATACACAGTTTTTTAATAAATAAATTGTGGGCTTTGGGGTTCTCCCCCTCACATGAGGCATGGCCACCATGTTCAGACAATGGAGCAGACAGCTACAGGAACCTGCCTTTCTGGAAACCCTGCATGCACCTTGGACTTTTATCTAGAAATCCTCCCAGAGTGTTCAAGGTGCTCCCAAAACATAAACTCTAAAAAGTAGGAGAAAAAGTTACCTTTTTCTTATAGTTTTCTGAGAGAAGAACTATAAAGGAAGTGCTTCATTCTTTAATAGAATCAAACCTCAAAAGCCTAAGGTTCACAGCAGCTAAATGCAGCTCCTGTCCCTGAATCCTGTACTGGACAGGGGGTAAAATGCAGCCTGGGACATCCCCTGGAATGAGGACAGGAGAATACAGTATTATGTCAATATTGGCTTTACTAGAGCTGGAAACTGTACTTGGTTAGAAAAGAGAAGTCCAGTTCTTAGGAAACTTGTACAAGAACATGAAGAATTTAGACACACCGGACTTTGATATATGTAACTTTAACTTTGATTATAAACATGACATATAATGAACATGAAATAAAAAATATATTTATATATGTTTATATATATATGTATATATAGACACACATAGAGAGACAGTGAGCACACATTATGAAGCAAAAGACATAAAATGTTAACAATTTTGAATTGGTAAAGGTGAATCTGGTGGAGAGTATACAATACTTTTGTATTCTTCTTTTTTTTTTTTTGAGTTGAAGTCTCATTCCGTCGCCCAGACTGGAGTGCAGTGGCACACTCACGGCCACCCCAGGGTCAACCTGCTGGACTCCGGCGATCCTTCCGCCTCAACCTTCCAAGGAGCCGGAACTACAGGCGCGTGCTACCGTGTCCGGCTAATTTTTTGAATTTATTGTAGAGATGAGGTCCTGGACAATATAAGTTGTCCAGGCTGTTGTCAAACCCGCAGGCTCAGGCAATCCTCTCGCCTCGGCTTCCCAAAGTGCTGGGATTACAGGCTTGAGCCACCATGCCCAGCTGTATTATTCTTATTCTTACAACTTTTCTATGAGTTCGAAATTATTTTTAAATAAAAATTTTAGAGTAAATATTTGAAATCCACTAGCATAGAGGAAATCAAGCTGGATCCTTTAAACATGACCAGAGTAGGACCACACTGGGGATAACAACGTGAAATAAACATTTTGTTAGAGCAGAAGATGGCAAACTCTGCCTGCAAAGGGTGGGGTAGTAAATATTTCAGGCTTTGTGGGCCAGACAGGCTCAGTCACAACTAGTTAACTCCGCCATCGCTGCCTCAGAGAATATGTAAATAAAGGGACACAACTGTGTTCCAGTAAAACCAACCCACAGGCCAACTCCTGAAATAGATAACTGGTCAATGGGCTCCACCTACTCCCATTCATCCGAGGTCCCCAGGAAGGGTTCTCTCTGCCGACTCCCTGTGGCAGACTCGATCTTTAACCCCTGCCACTCTAGGGCACCCTGCCACTGTCACAGCAGCTGACAGCGGTCATATAGACTCCTTCGGGAGAGATGGCAGAGGACAGCCCTCCCACCCCACAGGCAGCCACAGGGCATGGATGAGAAGACGTGATAACCTCCACATTCCTGCCAGAGACAGACCACAGTGCCATTTATTCCAAACGCCAGGCTAGAAATGAAAGGGGGAGAGTGAACCGACTCCTCAGAAATCACAATCCCTGACAGTCCCGTGAAGGTCTTGCTCTATGTAAAGACAAAAAAAAGTGTCCACTTGAGTCCATCGTCCTACCTGTGGACTCATAGAATGAGCACACCAAGATGTGGGCGGTAAGAGAAACAATGAAAGGAGAGCAGGAACAGGGTGTGGAGAAGGAGAGGAAGAGAAAGGAGAGAAGGACTCCAAGGGAACATAGCTCCAATTCCTGTCGCTGCTGCAATGGATGCCACCGGCTGTTGCTCTGCCTCTACCCTGTGGTCCCCTCAGTCGACTCGCAGTCACTTGCTTCCGCCCGCCTCACCACACTTCCTGTGCTGCACCTTCCGGCGGAGACCACGGTGCACCTGCTCCCCACAAGCCGCCAGAAGCCCCCAGAGAGACTGGACTTGCAGGAGCTCAGCCAAATCCCATCATCAGCACAGGCCCAGCCCTGGCCTCCAGCTCCATGTTAAAGGGGCCTGTCCCAGGATGCTTTTGCAAGCTAGTGGTGCCTGCCCAGGGAGGGCCCCAGGGCTGCTGGCTTCTTTAGAGGCCGTTTTATTGGAGGCTGACTCCCCCCGGGATGCTGACAAACAAGCCGGCGGGCGTACAGCAAGAAGCCTGGAGTATCTGGTGTGACTGCTCAGAGGGTAGTGGAAGGCAGCGGAAGAAACAGGGAGGCAGGAGCCTGACACCCGGCGGCTGTCCCCTCACTCTTCTCTTGGTCTTCAGGAGCTCACCCCACAGAATTCGTGAAGCATCCGCGTGGACTCGGTATGCACACTGGAGCACAGGACAGATGCCGCCATCCTGTGGGCTCACATCCGGCCTGGGGTCCCAGCAGCCAAGGAGAAAACGCGTGGAGGGAGCAGGGGCTCTTGAGCCGACTGGGCACCCGGGTCATTCGGGGACTTGGCAAAGGGCTGATCGTTGGCCCCTCCCCCACAGTTTCCGATTCAAGAGGTGTGAGCGGGGCCTGAGAGTCTGCATTTCTAGCAGGTGTCTAGGTGACACGGCTGTCCCCAAGGACAAGGCCGTGAGAGCCACTGCGTTCTGGCATTAGGCTAGCATCCCGGAGGTGGGCACGCAGCCGCCAATGGGAGGGCGTGAGAGGGTCCCACACGGACCTGGCCCGGGAAGGCTTCTCAGAGAAGACGGAGACCCAGGCTAGAGCCGAACACAGAACCAAAACCCTGGGGCTATGGGACTGGGCTGTTTTTCCTCCTGAGATTCCAAAGAGATTCCAAGACCTAGCTCCCTTCCCTTTGAAAACGAGCCGGATTGGCGTCTCACTCCTCACCAGCGGAAGGTGGCACAAGTGGTGCTAGGTTACTTTTGAGGTTAGATCATAAAAAGGAGAGCTCCTCCCTGGGCTTCTCTAAACGTTCGACCGACTGCAGGCCCGCAGCCCTGGCCTTGATAGCAATGGAGAGATCAGGATCAGACCCGCCCAACTGAGCTACTCCCAGATTCCGGACCGTAGAAACCGCCAAGGCAAAACGTGCATGGCTGTTTTAAGTTGCTACATGACGGGGTAGCACACAGCAATAGAGAATTACTAAAGATAGCATGTCTGGGCCTAACAAAATCTCTCAGGGATCTAGGACTAAATCTAACGAAACACATCTAAGAACTCTAGAGGGAAAACTGTAAATCATTATTAGAGTTATTAAAGAAAACTGAAATAAATGGAGAGAGGCAAGCCACATCCGCGAACTTTAGGACTTCATGTCGCCAAGATGTTGACCTCCCCAAATGGCTCTGTGGACCCGATACAGTTCCAGTCTAGAGTCCAGCAAGGTCTCCCATGAAGGTTGATGAGCTGATGACAAGGTTCAGAAGCAGAAGACCGGAGAAGAGAGACCTGTCCCAGCAGACGTCGAGGCTGAATAGGCATCAGAGTGCGTCTCAATCTTCTGCCAGGAATCTCAAGCTCTTTCTGCAGGATGGAAAGCTGCAAGGAGACAGCGTGGGAGCTGCTGGAAGCCATTCCCCAGCCCTGAGAAGAGAGGCTGATTGCGGAGGCCCTCAACAGAGAAGACGAGCCCAGAGGTGAGAAAAAGATTGCGGAGGCCCTCAACAGAGAAGACGAGCCCAGAGGTGAGAAAAAAGAGGTCATGGGCATCCTTGCACCCAGCAGCTCCTCAAGCCATCCTACCTCTGGATTTTCAGGGATATAAACAACAAATCCCTCTCCAGCTTAACCGGGTTTAGAAAGTCTCCAGTAATTGAAACAGATCAGTTTCTGCCCAACATCTACTCACTTGTCAAACAGCCTGAAATTCCACCATTAGAGACTCAGTTCTTCGTCTCTACCTCTTCACACATTCATCTAAGGCAGGGGTCAGCAGACGACAGTTTTCCAGCCAAGTCTGGACCACCGCCTGTTTTTGTGGAGAGTTTTACTGAAACAGCCACATACTTAGACCGACATACATCTACAGCCGTTTTTCTGTTCAAATGATGGTGATGAACAGTTGTGACAGAGACCATACGGCCCACAAAGCCTAAGATACTGACTACCTTGCCCTTGGAAGGGAATATCTGCGGCCCCGGGTCTGAGGCGTCCTTCTGAAGTCCTGCTTGACGTTTACACTTTAGAGTTGTCCTGTCTTTATGTTTATTTTTTACTTTTTGAACTTTTAAATTTTCTTATTTTAAAATTGCGGGGTACAATTCAGGGTTAGGTACACAAATTCACTGTGCAGGCACCCTTGTGGATGAGGTGTGTCCCCCCTTCCCCAGGCAGTTTCCCACCACTGACAATCCCACCTCTCCGTCCCCTACACCCCTGCAGTTTCCCGCTACTGTCAGTCCTTTTCTTAGAGTATCACGGTAGTTGTTCAAGGTCCACTTTTGAGTGAGAGCATGTGATACTCAGTTCTTGCTTCTGTCCCGCCTTTAAATGCCTTCAGCATTTGGAAGAAGGGCTGGAGGAAGATTGCGGGAGTCCAGCTCCAGCTGGGTTCAGGGTTCCCCAAAGGTGGAGATGGCATCGGCGACTGGGGGGAAGAAGAAAGAGAGAACGAGAGAGAGAGAGAGAGAGAGAAAGAAAGAGACTGGACCCCAGTCCACTGCAGAAGCCGTTTATTGGGAATTACAACAGGTCTTTTATACACAGTCGGGTGTGTGAGGGGTGTTCCCCACCCACCAGATGTTCTTTCAGGTATAATCCCATAACCTAATCCATGAAACCTCAATCCATGACTGCCTTTAAATCCTTTTCGCACTGCCTATAAACCCTTTTCGTACTAATACCAAGTTAAACAATTCTATAGAGACTTAGGTACTTACTTTACAAACTAAAGAGGCCCATCCCAGAATGTTTGGAATGTGGCTCAGTCCAAAGTTCACAGTGGGCTATCTGCAAGTAACCCAGCCACATTCTTTCAACAAAATGACTGTCTTCTAAAACTATATTCTA
>NW_007232976.1:61336-61980 GCF_000164805.1 Carlito syrichta | reverse complement strand
TAATCCTCACGTCAGTTCGATGAACGAGATAGTATGTCGCTAGTATATCTACTTGTGAGGTGGAGTCTCATTCGGTCGCCCAGACTGGAGCGCAGTGGCCGCTCCCGACCACCGCAGCCTCGACCCGCTGGGCTCCGGCGATCCTGCCGCCTCAGCCTTCCGAGTAGCTGGGATTACAAGCAAGCGCTACCACGCCCGGCTGACTTTTTGATTTATTGTAGAGATGAGGTCTCGCTGCCCAGGCGGGTCTCGAACCCGCGGGCTCAGGCCATCCACTCACCTCAGCCTCCCAAAGGCGCGGGATGACAGGCTGAGCCACCGAGCCCGGCTTAGTATGTCTCTTTTAAAGAGACACAGAGATGGTAATAAGTTTGCCCAAGGTTACACGACAAGTAAAGAGTAGAGCTGGGATTCAGTCTCAGGTTTATTTGACTTCAAAATACTTTCGTCTTGGTAAAATGTTGGGAGCCAACATCTATAGCTACATGGCTGAGGCCTGTAAAGGCCCATCTGGAAGATTGCCTCTGACATAGGATATCAGTTATACCTATAATATTGGCGTGTGATTAGTGACCAGTGTGCATACATGGCAGTAAAACTTATAAGTAAATCTCAATACACCTGATGGAAAGTGCATAGCAGGA
>NW_007232976.1:51931-61316 GCF_000164805.1 Carlito syrichta | reverse complement strand
CGTCGGTGATTGGGGGTAAGAAGAAAGAGAGAAAGAAAGAGACTGGACTCCAGTCTAGTGCAGAAGTGATGTGTGTTATTGGGAATTACAACGGGTCTTTTATACACAAAGTCAGATGTGGGAAGGGTGTCCCTCACCCACCAGAAACCTTAATCCATGAAAACTTAATCAATGATTGCCTTTAAACCCTTTTCATATGATAATCTTAAAATCCCATAACAAAGGATAACCTAATCCGTGACTGACATATTCTATAAACCTTTTTTATCCTAAGCTGATTGATTTATGCCAAGTTAAACAATTCTATAGAAGCTTGAGTATTTACTTTACAAATGAAAGTGGCCTATCCCAGAATGGTTGGAATGTGGCCCAGTCCAAAGTTCACAGTGGGCTACCTGCAAGTAACCCTGCCGCATTCTTTCAACAAAATGGCTGTCTTCTAAAACTATATTCTACAATTTACACCTTCAATAAATCCTAAGATCATGACCCAGAAGCCTGTGACCAATACTAAGGCTCTTAGATGTGACATGAGTTTGAATTATAAGTTGTGTGAAGGCCAAAACTGCAGTTTGCGGAAGAATGGGAACAATGAGCTTCTAAAGTTAGCTTGTGTTCATCCCGGTCTCAGAGTTTTTATGTTTTGAGTTCACAGGAGCTTAATCTGGTTAGTGCTGAGTAGAAAGGGGGAGGAAATGGGGTCAATAGCTCCCGAACGCATCCTAGTGGTCTTGGGGTCAACGGCCCTTCCTGATCCCTAATGCTCACTGGGCCTCCGTGGCCGGCTTCCAACAGAGGATGAAATGCGGGTGAAACATATGAGACAAAATGTGAGAGTGGCTGGAAGCCTCTTCAAGTAAAAACGAGGGCCCAGCCTCCGTGGAGGGCTCACTTGACAGCTGTCCTTCCTTCGAAGCAGACTTCCTTAGACAAAAGCCTCTGAGCCTCGCCCCAAGTGCACCAGGCACCCCTGCTGCCTGCCGCCCCTCCTCCGACCTGTGCCCCGTGCACTGCCACGCTTGTTTCCCCAGAGCCCTTGGCCAGGGAGGGGCGGCAGTGAGGGGCACTAAGGGGACCGAGGGACAATTTACCAGCCTTCCTGTCTGTCCCACTGGCAATCGCAGAGAGCTGCTCGGCACGTTGGCTGACTCAGGGAGTGACCAGCAGGGCTTCGAGCTCAAACAGGCCGTCCTGATGGTTGGCTGATGCCTGGTGCAGAGCTGCTGGGCAAAGGCCAGCGTCCCGGGTGGGCGAGATGCTGCAGCGCCCCGCTCAGCCCCTCTTCTCGGGGCACAGATGGGAAGAAGCCCACAGCCGAAGACTCTTCCCTTTTTCCCAAGCCGCGGTGGCCACGAGGGCTTCTGAATCTGATGACGTCAGGGAATTCCGTGTCTGCAGGGCTGGCTTTTAGGCACGGAAAAGGAGATGCAAAAGTGACTTGATTTTTTTAAAAATACCATTCCATTTCTTCAAATTAAATGAACCTAATTCTTCCTTAAGCTTTTAAATTCAGCTTATAAACCTTATTCTTTTATATATAATTCGAGCAAACCTGGCAATCGCTTTTAGGGGATTTGGTTCAACTTGGTGCTATTTTACAAACTAAGTTAAAGGTTTTAAATAGTAGGTATAAACCGATGATATTCCATTGTATTTTGTTAGATTAAGCTTTCTATTTGTTAATGTACCACATGTGCATAAATCACAGTCAATACGAAAAGCCGCATCACAAAGGCAGAGTTTCTTGGCCCACCTCCTGCTACCCTTCTCTGCTTTTCCAGAAGCAGCCACCTCTGACCCTTCCAGCTGTCTCTCCTGGAACATGCACTTCCCCACACACGTCTAAATACCGCAACAGGCACATGCTGCTGGCTCCGGGGAACTCCGCTGGAGTCCTTGTCACCGGACCTGTAACGACGGATGAGGGCTTACTTACCCCGCTGTCCCCTTTGTCGCTCCCGCCCAATGTCTCAGCATAGTTGTACCCGGATCTTTGCTGTTTTCAGGAGTCACGTTATTTGTCTGTGAAAACTGCATTCTAAGCTGATGGTCGCCAGGCACTATGATTGTATTGTTCAAAGGTTTTGTTTTTCCTGACGTTAACTATTGTTTGCATTTTTAATTGGCTAACTTTCCTCAAAATGTTCATGAATCTCTCCATATAATATTCTAGGATCTACCATGGTAAGAACCGCCGTTTCCCCAACCTCCCCCACCCCCACACTTGGAGATGCTCCCAGTGAGTTTCAATCTCACCCTGGGCTGGAGCGAGCCGACAGATCACCTTCCCTTCTCAGGCGTCCAAGGGATTCCCTTGGTCTTCTCAGGATGGGACTCCCTGGTTCCTGGGTGCCAAGCTCTTTCTTTCTTGGTTTGCCCCCTATTTTGCTGGAATACATAGTCCAGTAGTTTAGCTAGATTTTAAAAGAGGGCAAGCAATTAAGCACATGAAAAGACGCACCACATCCTGTGTCATCAGGAAAATGCTAATTAAAACAACAGCAAGAGACCACAACACACTTATCAGAAGGGCCAAAACCTAAAACGCTAATAACACCAGATGCTGGCAAAGGTGTGGAGTGAAAGGAACTCTCATTCCTTGCCAGTGGGGATGCAAACTGGTACAACCACTTTGAAATATTTGGCGGTTTCTTACAAAACGAAACATAGTCTTACCAGATGACCTAGCAAACATGTGCCTTGGTATTTACTCAAAAGAGTTGAAAACTTATATTCACACAAAATGGACATTTAGAGCAGCCTTATTCATAATTGCCCAAATGTATAAGCTACCGAGATGTCCTTCAGTAGGTGAGTAGATAAATAAACGGTGGTATATCCAGACCATGGAATATTATTCAGCGCTACAAAGGAAATCAGCTATCAGGGCATTAAAGACGCGCAAGAACCTTAACTGCATATTACTAAGTGAAAGAAGTCAATCTGAAAAGGTTACATGCGGTATGACTCCAACAATACAACATTCTGGAAAAGGCAAAACTACAGAGACAGTGAAAAACCAGTGACTGCCAGGGGTTGAGGTCAGGGAAAGAGAAGAACAGGTGGAGCACTCAGGATTTTTTGGTTTTTTTGAATCAGAATCTCACATGGTTGCCCAGGCTGGAGTGCTGTGACATGGCCACCTTAGCCTCGACCTGCCGGGCTCTGGTGAGCCTTAGCCTTCCAAGCAGCTGGAACTACAGGCCCGCGCTGCCACACCTGCTGACTTTTTTTGATTTATTGTAGAGGTGAGGTCTCACCGAGTTGCCTAGGCTGGTCTCGAACTTGTGGGCTCAGGTAAGCCACTCACCTCGGTTTCCCAAAGTGCTGGCCAGCACAGAGGATTTTAAGGGCAGCACAACAACTCTGCGTGTTAAGCTAATGGTGGATACACATCTTTATACTTTTATACAAACCCAAATAATTTCGATGTACCAAAAGTGAGCTCTAGTGTACACTCTAGACTTTGGATGATTGTAATATGTCAACGTAGGTCATCAGTGGTAGCAACGCACCATTCTGGGAGGAGGGAATATTGCTATTGTGGAGAATAGTCATGTTATCAACTATTCTTTTTATTGATTTCATCTGTGCTTCATGTTTTTCACTTCCAAGAGCTTTTTCTTATTCCCTGAATCTTTCCTTTTTTAGCCCACCTTGTTCTTGTTTCATGAATACAATATCTTTGTCTCTTTGATTTTTTTTAATAGTCATGGTTTTTGTAAGTTTTCTTGCCCTGCGTGGTTTCTGCTCCCTCCAACTCACCGGTTTCTGTTTGCCTTGGTGTCTCTCTTCCGTATCAGAGCCCTTCCTCAGATGTCTGGCAAATCCTGCTTGTCTGCTTATGTTTAAATAAAGTGAGTTAGTAAAAAGCTGCTTGGAAGTCCTAAGCACGTGGGTGGGGTTGTCGACTTTGCGCTTCACTTAGATGGACCTGGCCGGGCCATGTAATGAGGAATCCCTGCAGCCACTGTCTCCAGGTCTTTCCTCTGGGGCTGGTCAGACGTCCAGCTCTTGTCTGAGGGAGCGAGGCCCAGCACCTGCTGGCTCGTGGGGAAGGAAGACTGGGGTGGGGGTGGGGGGCCTGGGTGCTGCGGGGGGTGTGCTCACTTCCTCTTGTCCCCTCCCCTTCAACACAGGGTTCAACTGCCGCCTGGGCTCGGCGTCCTCCGGCCCAGAGCCCCGGCCTATCCTGCTCAGAGAGGAGAGCGCCACACGTGTTCTTCCAGGGACAGAAGCCACTTACCTGGAGGCTTGCAACGAAGGACGAGGTCTAGGACTCTGCTTTTAACCCAGCCTCCTTTTTGGGCCACCCCCCCCTCCCCCCGTGCTTACGTTCTGCTCTGCGTCTTTTGTGGATTCTGTGGTTTAGATCAGGTATTCCCGGCTCTCGCCGTTCCAGGTTTAAGATTCGAGTTTCTTGCATCCGCTAAAGTCAGTTAACAATCATTCCGCTTTTCAGCTTCCAGAATGTACCACCGTTGTCTCTCCCCATTCGTATGGGCTTGTCTTTAAAAAATACCAGTTCTGCCGGGTTCGGTGGCTCAGCCTGTAATCCCGCGCCTTTGGGAGGCTGAGGTGAGTGGATTGCCTGAGCCCGCGGGTTCGAGACCCGCCTGGGCAGCGACCTCATCTCTACAATAAATCAAAAAATCAGTCAGGCATGGTAGCGCATGCCTGTCATTCCGGCTACTCGGAAGGCTGAGGCGGAAGGATCGCCGGAGCCCAGCAGGTCGAGGCTGCGGTGGCCGGGAGCGGCCACTGCACTCCAGTCTGGGCGACAGAGTGAGACTGCAACTCAAAAAAAAAACAAAACAGTTCCTTTACTTTAGTTTAGTGGGGCTTCCAGAGGGCGGGCAGTTGTATGAGTGTCAAAGTCATCACCATTACCATCCTATAACCTTTTATATACCAATCGTCTGATTTAGCATGTAAAACAAAGTACTTAGCTCTCAAAGCAATACATTGAATTGACAAGTTCAGTGAATCTTAATTTTTACACGTTCCAATACTCTTTAGAAAGTTACTTCAACGTAAATAACAAGTTTAAATAACTACTGAAGTGTGCATATGAAATTAGAATTACTAGACAAGCCCTTATCCTAACAAACCAAACTATTGTAAGTTTTAGAAATGATAAAATATTAAATATGCATGGATTCCTTAATGCAAAAATATCAATAATTTATATTTGGTTTTCTTTAAAAATTCTACACGAATTCTAAATCTGAGGTTGAAAGATGCTAATTTAGAGAATCCCAACTTTGGGATAGCTCCCCAAATATTTTTGTAGTTACTGTCCCCTCTTGCTGTGATTTATTAACTACCAGAGAGGCTTCTGGTGAGATGATGACTGACACCTTGCCACAACACGAATGGAACGCATGGAGTCCCATTCCTGTCTTTGATAGAGACCACTTCCCAATTCTTTCATTTTTTCAGGCAAGTTAGCCACACCTACCCAAGCCGCTATTTTAATTGATTAAATTCTTCATTTCTGGGTGGGCACAGTGGCTCACGCCTATAATCCCAGCACTTTGGGAGGTAGAGGCAAGAGGACTGCCTGAGCCCAGAGGTTTGAGACTAGCCTGGGCAACATGGTGAGTCCTTGTCTCTAAAATTGAAAAAAAAAAAATTAGCTGGGCATGGTGGCTCATGCCTGTGGTTCCAGTTACTTGGATGACTGGGGCAGAAGGATCCCCTGAACCCAGCAGGTCAAGGCTGTGGTGGCTGTGAGCGTGCCACTGCACTCCAGTCTGGGCTACAGAGTGAGATTCTGACTAGAAAAAAGTAATTAATAAATAAATAAATTCTGCATTTCTTTGGCTTTTAAGAGATACAAATTGTTTTTATGAAAATATTTGAACCATAGGGACGCCTACAATCTTTTTATCTTCTCCCTATTAAGGCTAAGCCTCTTTCAGGTAACAAATGACTTTCAATTACCCTCTTGATCTTCTTAGTTGCAACTTCTAGGGTTATTCTATGGACATAATTAAAGGCAAAAACCCAAAGAGCTAAGGCAAAAGCCAAGATGCAATATAAAGCCAAGTGTCTGGGAGATTTGATCTCTGTTGCAGCCTTCCACACATAACCCCTCGAGGCTCTACTACCAAACGTGAGATGAACTTGGCCGGGCTGTGAATCCACCGAGGCCTCACCCTGGAGGATCGTGGGGACACAGAAAGGGAGGAGAACGTGCCTGTCTACTTGTACGACTGTGGCTCAGAAGAGACCGAGTGTGCTCATGGCGCCGAACAGAAGGAAAACGAAAACCACCTCTTACACCATCCTCATGTGGCCTCAAGGAAGCCTGTGGCAAACAGCTTTGCGGAAGGCCAGAGGTGGCCGGGGAAGAGCAGGCCAGCCAGGACTGACCGGCGACACGAAGAACGTGCTAGTGAGGCCTGCTGGACAGCTGAGGCCCGGGGACACCAATGCCGCCTCTCCTGTGTCCTGCAGGTCAAAGAAGAGCTGGAGAAAACAGCTTCAGTTTCTCTGCTCTGAATCAGTTGACGGAGTGGCTTGAAGCTATGACTACGGCACTATCAAATTAGGACCATGGCGCTCCCAAGCCACTGGCCCCCAGGAAAACGTCTGTTCCTACCTGTGCCCACCCCTCTGCCAACTGCCCAGGACTGCCTCCACCCCCTTCACATGTCTGCCTTCTCCAGATCGCGCTTTCCACATTCTCATCACTTTGGTCTGTCCTGACCTCGGCTGGCCGCTGACCCCTCTCGGTTCGTGAGATGCGTGCTCCCAGCCCAGTTCTTCTCCATTTCAAACTCTTTTTAAAATTTTTATTATTATATATATACATATATATATATATATTTTTTTTTTTTAATTGGAGTCTCACTCTGTTACCCAGACTGGAGTGTAGTGGCACACTCCTGGCCACCGCAGCCTCAACCTACTGGGCTCTGGTGATCCTTCTGCCTCAGCCTTCCAGGTAGTCAGAACTACAAGTGTGCGCTACCACGCCCAGCTAATTTTTTTTTAATTGTAGAATGAAGTTGCCCAGGTGGGTCTCGAATCCGCGGGCTCAGGCAATCCACTCTCCTCGGTCTCCCAAAGTGCTGGGATGACAAGCTGAGCCACCGAGCCCAGCCCATTTCAAACTCCCGAGGACACAAGTCACTCTGCCGTTCTCTCCAGTGGGAGCAGTTTAAGAACTCCTCAGCAGACACCACCAGCACAACTGTAGGTCCACGCCGCCTCATGACTGCCCCTGGGTCAGGTCCCCACTCCTGGCCCAACCAGGGTGGCAGCACTAATGCTGGGCTGAAACGTGGTGCGAGGGTAGGGTAGTTTTTTCAGAAAAAGGTATACACGTGATAGACACCACGGTGGACATTTCTGGCACACCCAGCTTGGAAGGCACGGAAGGAGATATTCCTTTCCTTCAGGGAGAAAATTCAAGAGACAGAGGGACAAGATCCCTGGGAGTGCCTCTAGGTGAACCAGAAGCAAAGACTTCTTTATCGGCCTTTAATTATTCTTAGGGAGAGTCTTTGGGGGTCAAGGCCTGTAAAGAGGAAACTCTTGGGCTTGGAGACACTTGACTCACTGAAGACCTCTGGCCGCGGCCGTCTTTGCCCCCTCGCTGGTGTTCTCGCGTTGGAGGGCTCCGGCTGTGTTCTGCTTGGAAAGCTCCTGAGGAATCCCGAGGAATGAAGGCGAGCCAGAGGGCGGGGAAGGGGAGCCGCCTGCCTGAGGCTTGTTCCAGTTTTAAAGGACAGAGAGGGACCCCTGTCCCGCCAGTGGGACCGTGAGGCTTCACACCAAATCAGTGTCACTGAGCATCCCACGGTGGGGGAGCATTAGGCTTTAGGCTTGGCGGCGTCACCAGGATCGGCATCCGAGCCCCCGGGCCACACCTTTCCCTGGAGTGGTCTCCAGAAGGCCCCGGTGAGCGGTGAAGCCATCACCGTGACGGGCATGGACTTGACTTCTGACCAAAGTACGTCTCACCGCTGGTCGATGGCTGGCAAGCGTGTCCTCTGCCTTCTGAGCAGAAGGGCGGCGTGGTGAGATCGGAGCGGGGTCCTGTTCCGGTGCCTCCCGAGCCTTCGGGCCGGGCAAGGAAGTGTTCCCGGCCCTGAGCCCTCAGCCCGTGTGGGCTCCCTGAGCTTTCCTTCCCTCCAGCAGACCGAGAGCTCCCGCTCCGTGTGCCCTGCGGCCTCACCCTTCCGCCCAGCTCCGCTATTTTCAGGCCCAGGGAGGAACAGAGGACAGGACACCTCCCTCCTCTTCTTGCCCACCCAGCCCATTCCTGCTACAGGGGAAGGGCACAGGGGTCCAACACAGACTCATTCACCCTCAAGGCTTGAGAGCCCTCACGTCCATCTCAGTGAGCTCTCCCCACTCCCCCCAAAGGCAAGGAATCGTCATTAGAAGGAGGGGCGGGAGTGCCATCCCCAAAAGCCCGCTCCCGACGGGTGCCGTGCCAAGGTCTGATGCGCGTGTCCTTGAATCCTCACGTCAGTTCGATGAACGAGATAGTATGTCGCTTTTATTTTTACTTTTGAGGTGGAGTCTCACTCTGTCGCCCAGACTGGAGCGCAGTGGCCGCTCCCGGCCACCGCAGCCTCGACCCGCTGGGCTCCGGCGATCCTGCCGCCTCAGCCTTCCGAGTAGCTGGGATTACAAGCAAGCGCTACCACGCCCGGCTGACTTTTTGATTTATTGTAGAGATGAGGTCTCGCTGCCCAGGCGGGTCTCGAACCCGCGGGCTCAGGCCATCCACTCACCTCAGCCTCCCAAAGGCGCGGGATTACAGGCTGAGCCACCGAACCCGGCTTATTACCTTTGTTAAATTTTGATAATGGTCCCAAAAATGTCCTTTATAGAAATTTTATTGATCCAACCCCAGGATCACACATTGCATTCAATTTCCACGCCTCTTTTATCACCTTTAATCTGTCCCTCATCCTTTGTCTTTTTATCTTGACATTTTAAAAAGCACTAACCATTTATTTTGTAGTATATCCTGCAATTTGAATTTGTCTGATGTTTCCTTGAGATTAGATTCAGGTTACACAGGTTATAAAAAGGTTATCCTGCCGGGTTCGGTGGCTCAGCCTGTAATCCCGCGCCTTTGGGAGGCTGAGGTGAGTGGATCGCCTGAGCCCGTGGGTTCGAGACCCGCCTGGGCAGCGAGACCTCCTCTCCACAATAAATCAAAAACCAGCCGGGCGTGGTAGCACATACCTGTAATTCCGGCTACTTGGAAGGCTGAGGCGGCAGGATCGCCGGAGCCCAGCAGGTCGAGGCTGCGGTGGCCAGGAGCGGCCCCTGCACTTCAGTCTGGGCGACAGAGTGAGACTCCAACTCACAAAAAAAAAAAAGAAAAGGTTATCCTTTTCAATGTAGCTTATCAGGA
>NW_007232976.1:38631-51911 GCF_000164805.1 Carlito syrichta | reverse complement strand
GAATAAGTTTTAACTGAGTTATAAGGCATTACGTTAAATCGTAATAGGATAATAGTATAACTGACAGTTAAGTCATTTAACTAAACTTATAGATTATAGTATAGTGTTAAGTTGATAATATTAATCGTTAAAAATATTGGGAATCAGTGAACTTGGATTGAACCTAGAGTTAACTCAGGAAAGTTTTTTGTATTAATCAGGGTATAGAGCAAAGAGTATAATATGAATGATTCATTGAACATTATGGAAAACACTTTGAACGATTTGTATTGAAATTGTGCACCTGTGACCTTAATGTAAGCACGGCAGGCATCATGGAATTCGAATTGTTTGCTTGGAAATTGCAGATCTCGTGGTGGTCTTGTGATGCATAGTTTGTAAAGCACGAAACTTGTACGCCCCCAGTGAGTGATTATCACACTGCTGGAGGGTATAGAAAATGGTATATAAGTTGGAAGGAGTCCGAATAAAACTTGGCTCCAGTCCTGATCAGACTGTTCCCAGAAGAACTGCCTCCGAGTGGTCTTCTCGCTGTCCAGATTCTCTGGTGCGGGTCCTAACCCACCCTTGGTCAGTGCTGGTCACCGACAGTAAAAGTAATGTATTCTTTTTGTTACAATATCCATGCCCAAAGGAAAGGGCAGAGAAGACAGCGAGAAATCACGTCATTCCCCTGCTGAGACACAATCACTATCAACATCTTGTATATTGCTTCTTAGAGTTTACCCCTCTGTGCATCCACATAGACGTGCTCACACACCAAGCACACATCGTTCACGCATCACATCATTTTTGAGCATATCCTATGTTGCAGGTACTGTTCTCCATGCCAAGATGCTCTGTGTCCTCCTCCTTGAAGAGCTTACATTCTACTGGGGGAGTCAGAAAAGAAGCAAATAAGTGAATAAAGGTGTACCACGTTGCGTGTGAGCAGGTCTGCCGTAAGCAGCTACAGCGCTTGTGCACTGCAGAACTCCAGGGGAACCAATCACACGGCAGTGAACGGAACTGAGTGACAGCCCCAAGAGTTGGGCAGTGCACAGCCTATACCACACATCGTGGGTGCTGATAGGAGACATCCAGCAGGAAAAGGAGGAAGGTAAGTGTATGACTCAGAGGACAGAAAACACCTGTTTGATTAGGGGTATTTGAGAGTTATCTCAAGAAAGTGAGAGAGCAAGCTGGGCAGGAGCCCGAGAGAAGAGGTTTCCAAGGGAAGAGCAAATGCAAAAATCCTACGGCAGGAATGTTCAGGGCATGACTGAGGAACAGCGAACGGCTGATGTGGGTGGAGGTTAGAGAGAGGAAAGGAGAGACGTGGGAGAGAAGGTCAGAGAGGTAGTGGGGCCAGGTCACCCAGCCTTGCCGTGTGACAAAGACTTCGGACCGGAGGCCGCGCGCAGTGGCTCCAGCCTGTCATCCCAGCACTTTGGGAGGCCAAGGCGAGAGGATTGCCTGAGCCCACGGGTTTGAGGCCAGCCTGGGCAACTTGGCGAGACCTCATCTCGACAATAAATCAAAAAATTAGCCGGGCGTGGTGGCGTGCGCCTGTAGTTCCAGCTACTTGGAAGGCTGAGGTGGAAGGATCGCCGGAGCCCAGCAGGTGGAGGCTGCGGTGGCCACTGCACTCCAGTCTGGGCGACAGAGTGAGACTCCAACTCCAAAAAAAGAGACTTCAGATTGGTTCTGTGTAATGGAAGCCACTGGAGCGTCGTAAGCAGAGATGTACATCTTGCAGATGAGTCTGGCTGCTCTGCAGAGGACACAGGCGAGGAGGCAGGGCGACCAGGTAGAATGGGAAAGAGAGTGAGATTGGTGGCTTAGACTGGCGGAGAGCTTGCGTGATAAGCAGTCAGATTCAGGAAACATTCAGGGTGTTGCCGGCAGGCAGAGCAGACTTCCGACAGTACCAGCAGAATTCTGGCCCGTCACTGTGGAACGTGAGAGGAACAGAGAGATCAAGCTGATCTGAGCAGACGCGGCACGAAATGTGGACCGCGGGATGCGCAGGGCCGGGGACAACCCAAAGTTGTGTCTGGGGACATAAGTGTGAGATGCCTAGGAGTCAGCCAAGCAGAGGTGTGTTGAGCCTGGAGACAGCATTTTTGCGGCGCGGGGATGTTGTTGACAGTTATGGCCTGGGCAGGGCTCAGAGGCTCATGCCTGTGTGATCCCGGCACTTGGGGGAGGCTTAGATGGGAGGGTCACTTGAGGCCGGGGAGTTCAAGATCAGCCTGGCTGATAGAGTGAGACCCTGTTTCTACAAAAAGATAAAAACCAGAAAGTAGCTGGGTGTGGCGACATGGGCTTTGAGACTAGGAGGTCAAGGCTACAGTGAGCTACACTTGTACTCCCATACTCCAGCCTGGGCAACGGAACAAGACCTTATCTCTAAAGACATGCATGCGCAAATAAAGCCAGACTCTACCTGTCTCCAGAGACCCTAAATAAATAAATAAATAAAATTATAGACCAGGTGAGATCACCTATAGGAAGCCTTAAGAAGAGGCCCGAGGGCTGGACTTGGTGGCTCAGCCTATCATCCTGGCACTTTGGGAGGCCAAGGAGAGTGGGTGGCCTGAGCCTGAGGGTTTGAGACCCGCCCGGGCAACTTGGCAAGACCTCGTCTCTATAATAAATCAAAAAAAATTAGCCGGGCATGGTAGCACACACCTACAGTTCCAGCTATTTGGAAGGCTTGAGGCAGAGGGATCACCAGAGCCCAGCAGGTCAAGCTGCGGTGGCCGGGAGCCTGCCACTGCACTCCAGTCTGGGTGACAGAGTGAGACTCCAACTCAAAAAAAAAACAGGCCCAAGGACAGAGCCCTGGAGGAAAGCAACATTAAAAAGTGAGAAAATGAGGAGGAGCCAGCAAATGCACCTAAGAAAAGCCCACCAAAGAAGTAAGAGGAAACACAGGAGAGTCTGAAGTCCCAGAAGCTCAACAAAGGATGGGCTATGAGCAGGAGGGAATGGTCGGCTGCAACAAAAGCAGCTGAATTATTGAGTACAAGGAGAGGAAACTTGGCCGGGTGCGGTGACTCGCACCTGGAATCCCAGCACTTTGGGAGGCCAAGGTCAGAGGATTGCCTGAGCCCAGGAGTTCAAGACCAGCCTAGGCAACATAGCGAGACTTCGTCTCTACAAACATAAAAAAATTATCTGGGCGTGGTGGTGCACGTCTGTTGTCCCAGCAACTTGAGAGGCTGAGGTAGAAGGATTGCCTGAGCTCAGGAGGTTGAGGCTGCAGTGAACTGGGATCATGCCACAGCACTCCAGCCTGGGTAACTGAGTGAGACTCCAGCTAAAAAAAAAAAAAAACCGAACAGGAAACTGGCCATGTGATTGACAATGTGGAGCAGAATTCAGGCACAAAAGACCAAGCAGCTTGCTCGAAATTTCTCAGAAAAATTCGAAAACAGCAGCAAGCCATGACTCCTACTCGGGCCCGTATAACACTGAAACACCTTCCTGTTCGCTTTCCGTTGCGCTCTGTGTCTGGCCACTGTCACTAGCCCCTACCAGGTTTCCCGAGCACAGCAAAGCTCTTCTGGGAACTGAGTCACCCTGAGCAGGCTGGACACGGCTGGGCATGGTGGCTCATACCTGTAATCTCAGCAGTTTTGGAGGCCGAGGCAGGAGGATTGCTTGGGCCCAGGGGTTCAAGACCAGCCTGGGCAATGCAGCAAGACCTTATCTCTACAAAAAAAATGAAAAATTGGCCGGGCGCAGTGGTGCACATCTATGTTCCAGATACGCGGGAGGCTGAGGAGGATGGGTCGCCTGAGCCCGGATGTCGAGGCTGCAATGGGCCATGATCATGCCACTGCCCTTTGGCCTGGGCAACAGCGTAAGACCTTGACTCAAAATAAGAAAGAAAAGGAGACTAAGAGAGACTGAGCAGGCCAGGCCCCTCTGGCTTTATTTTCAACGTCTCCTTTATATGCTCTGTGAAGCCACACAGGCCACTCCTTAGTCCCCAACATGCCCTGCAAGTCCCTTTCTCCTTCCCTCCCAGCCCTTCTATGTTGAATGCCCTTACCATCTCCAAGTTCTGGAAACCCACCCGTTCTTCCAGGTCTGGCTCATGTACCACCCCCTCCAGGAGGCTCCACCCTCTGTCACTGGGCTTGCTCACCCGGAAACTCCCACAGCTCTTATCCGCCCCTGTCTCGTGAGCCTTCTCGGCATTTACTGTCTTGTTTGCAGGTCATTTGTACATATGTCTCATCTTTTCTCCCCTAACTTTACCAGACCAGAAACTGCTCGAGGGAAGGTATTAGGTCTAAACCATCTAAGTAACTCCTTCAGCACCTGGCCCAGTACCTGGCACAAGTAGGAGCTTGAAGGATGGATGGGTGGATGGATTCACTGAGGGATGGATGGATGGATGAATACATGGGTGGACGGATGGATGGACGGACGGATAAATGCGGGGATGGATGGATGGACGGATGGATGGATGGATGAATGGATGGATGGACGAATGGATTGAAAAATGGATGGATTGACGAATGAATAAATAAATGGCTGGATGGATGGCTGGGTTGATGGATGGATGGATGAATGAATAAATGACTGGATGGATGGATGGATGATGGATAAATGCATGGATGGATGGATGGATGAATACGGGTGGACGGATGGATGGATGAGTGGATGGATGAATACATGGGTGGATGTTGGGAGCCAGCCGCGGAGGCCCGCCTGAGCGTTAGGGATCCAGGCGGGCTGCGGACCCTGAGACCACCAGGTTGCGTTCAGGAGCTGAAGGCCCATTCCCTCCTCCCTGCTTTGTTGTTTGGCATGACCCACTAGCAGGGACTTGGACGATCTAAGCATGAAGTTCTGAGACTATGGCAGGCATGGCTGACTCTAGGGATCCATTGTTCCCACTTCTCACAGACTGCGGTTTCGGCTTTAACCTTAACACAGTTCAAACTCAGGTCACATTTGGGAGACTTTTATATGATACAAGCTTCTTTATAAGATTTAAAAGTATATTTGCAGAATTAGTCTATACATTTAGAGAGCTGTTTCCAGCTTTAGATGGTATAGATGATTATCTAGAGTTACCAGAGATGGCCCAGCACGAACTTTGGACTGGGCCACATTCCTAAGGGCCCAGCGTCCACTTTGGGCTGGGCTGCATTCTTTTAAACCGGTTCTTTAGTTACAATTAGTGTAGGTTTTTTCTACTTATAATAGAAACTGAATTTATTTTATTCATAGAAAGTATTGTAGAATAGGTCATGCTACATGAGGGAATTATGTTAGTCCAAGCATGATCAAACATGATACTTTGAGGTTTTATAAGAATACAGCTAACTTTAGAAATTTCATTGTTCCCACTTTCTACTAATTGCAGTTTTGGCTTTAGTACAATTACAGTTTATATTTGGGTTTATTTTAGAAGCTTTATTGCTGATGATCAGCTTTATATATTAGGATTAGGAATTAGAAACTTTTATAGAAATTAAGATAGATACATAGGATTTGAGAATAGCCATTTTGTTAAGGGATTATAATCAATTGTTCTTGGAAACCGCCCAGCATGATCTTTGGACTGGGCCACATTCTTTGGAACTGGTTTGAGCTATAATTAAGAGTTTTTTATAGTACAGATAAAATTAGCACAGAATAGAAAGGTATTAAGATTTAAGTCAGTCATTAGGTATTGGGAATGCATAAGTTTTAGAAGTTATTGATTATTAGAATATTATGATGTTAGAATTGTTGTTTGTGAGGAACATTAACCAAGCATAAGGAACAGTGAAATAATATTGGGATTGTCCTTCCTCATGCCTGAGGAAACACCTGGTGGGTGGGGGGATGCCCCTCATCTACCTGGCTTTGTGTTCACGTGAAAATCTTGTGATCTTGCCTGTGAAACTTTAGGATAAAAGGCTTACGGTTTGCCCCATTAAATCGGCTTCTGCACTAGACAGAGTCCAGTCTCCTTCTTTCTCCCCCTTTCTCTTTCTTTCTCTTTCTTTCTCCAGAATAATCGCTGACGCAGTCCCACCTTCCAGGGACCCTCTAAATGTCTCTGCAGGGGCTGGCCCCCGTAGGTGGATGGATGGATGGATAGATGATGGATGGATGGACGAATGGATGAAAGGATAAATGGGTAGATGGATGGATTGATGGATGGATGGATGGATGGATGGATGGATGGATGGATGGATGAATGAATGGGTGGATGGATGGATGGGTAAGTGGATGGACGGATGGATAAAAGGATAGATAACTGGATGGATGGATAAATGCATGGATGGATGGATAGATGGATGGATGAATTGATGAATGAATGGATGAATGAATAAATGGGTAGATGGATGGATGGATAGATGGATGGATGGATAAACGCATGGATGGATGGATGAATGGATAAACGGATGGATGGGTAAATGGGTGGATGGATGGATGGATGGATAAATGGGTGGGTGGATGATGGATGGATGGATGGATGGATGTATTGACGAATGAATAAATGGGTGGACGGATGGGTAAATGCATGGATGGATGGATGATGGATGGATGGGTGGATGGATGGGTAGATAGATGAATGGATGGATGGATAAATGGGTGGATGGATGGATGGACAAATGCATGGATGGATAAATGGGTGGGTGGACGGATGGATTGAAAAATGGATGGATTGATGAATGAATAAATAAATGGCTGGATGGATGAATACATGGGTGGGTGGATGGATAAATAGGTGGATGGATGATGGATGGATGGGTGGATGGATGGGTAGATAGATGAATGCATGGATGGATAAATGGGCGGGTGGATGGACGGGTGGGAAAAGTCCCTACTTATCCCCAGCTTGATAACTTTTTTTGGATGAATCTATTTTATTTAAACTCTAGAACTCGTCCTTCCTGACATGGTTCTGTAGAGTTGTCCCTAGTGCTCCCAAATTCTCCAATGTTCCTCTTCTACTCCTGCTGCCGTTAGCTGCCCAGAAGTTCCAATCTTCCTCCATCCCATCCCCTTAAAGATCTCACTCTAGGTTTCCCATAATTACCCCACTCAATTATTCCTAGCTGAAAAGTCAGGAAATAGGTACTTAAAATATAGTCTTGCCAGGAGGATCTGCATTTTATCAGGCCACTCCAAAGGCAAACAGGATGTAGGCTTCCAGTAACAGTATTTTAGACACCATGATAGGAGGTGCTTAACTGCCTTCTCTCTGACTGGCCGGGCTGGCCCTGCGGCCAGACTTCCTGCAAACTGAGTAGGAATTAGGAAGATGAGTCCACATCTTCACCTCCCACCCCTACTTGACCCAGGAAATGAGATAGAGCATCTCATGGTTAGACACCCTTGGCCATGCCAGAAACGTTAGCAGGCACAGACTTAGAGCTGCAGAGGTCACAGCGCCCCAAAGCAGTTCTCCTCAAGAGTTCAAGGGGCCCAGCAAAGCCAAGAGCCTACACTAGCTGGAGGTCAAAGGCCAAGAGCAGGGCTGGGGCGCTTCCCTCAGATGCTCCAGGAAGCAGCAGCCACCGATCTGCCCTTCTGGACCCTCTCCCTGGGCACATGGGAGAACTCCTGGAGCCTCAGAGGGGCAGAGAGTGCGGGCCGGGAGACAGGAGCTGCTGCACCCCAGCAGCTGAGCCCAGCCTGCCTCCAGGGAGGTGCTGCCCACCTGAGCCAGGCTGACCCCCTGGTGTTTTACTCTGGAGACAGGTGGGCGGAAGGCAGGGAGCCGGGAGAAAGCTTTGGGGCGCCTGCTCTGCGCCAACCCCCGGGGTCAGCAAGGCCACAAGAAAAGGGCCCTTTCAAGCGTGGCACTGGGGGCTAACGGGCGGGGGTGTGGGGCTGGGGACTGAGCCCGGTTCCACCATCACCATCTGTGTGACTTTGAGTACAATGGTCAGCTTTTATCAGCCTTCACTTGATACAAAATTATAATAAAAGAAGCCGGTTGCCGTGACTCACACATGTAATCCCAGCACTTTGGGAGGCTGAGGCAGGAGGCTTGTTTGAGGCCAGAGTTTGAGGCCAACCTGTCTCTACCAAAAAAAAAAAGCCTGGGGTGGTGGTATGCACCAGTAGTTCTAGATACTTGAGAGGCAGAAGTGGGAGGATTGCCTGAGCCAGCAGTTTCAGGTTGCAGTGAGCTATGATCATGCCCCTGTACTCTAGCCTGGGTCACAGAGTGAGACCCTGACTCAAAACATATATATATAAGAAGTAATTAATGAAACACTACCTCCTTACTTGATTGGAGATATGAAATGTAAGGCCCCCGGCACAATGCCTAGACTCATAGTAAGAGCTCAAGAGATGCTAGCAGTTGCCAAGGGAGTCCAATCTGGCGTATTGGGGTGTTAGAAATGGAATTTCAGCAGTGGATGGAAGGAGAGAGAGTAACCTTCCTCACACACACACACCACCACCACCACCACCCACTCCTGGACCTCTAGCCCTACCATTGCCATGGGAGCTGACGCCAGCCACCAGAGGCCCATTCAAGACCCTCCAAACACCTCCTGGTCTTTTTTTCAGTTTCATTTCTATCCACTTCCTTCAAACCCCCGACTCTCTGGCCCTGCCCGACCGCTGCTGTCTTTCCTGCCCCGAGTCCTTGCTGACTGACTCTGCAGCCGCCGGCATCAACTTCTTCCCAATCACTCAGGCCTACATAAAAAGCCATTTCCGCGAGGAAGTCGCTCCAACCTCCAAACTGAAACAAAACTCGTCCTTCTCTCAGCTTCCACAGCACTTTGAAGGTTACTGAATCCAGAAGGCTATTTTCTCAGGTCCCCCTCTGAAGTGCAAGCCGATCAAAGGCAAAATGACTTTTCTGCCAAGTTGAGAACACTCTGGGCGAAATACCCTGAGGAGGGACCCAGGGAACAATCAAGTCACCCTGCTTAGCCACCAGACTCAGAAAGCTCCAGGCCCCTGCTTCCTTTCCAGGATGGAAGGCACCAGCCTCAGCGGCCTGTTCTAAGGTGCCGGTGGCGTCCCTCGTCCCTTCTCAGCTCTTCTCTGCGGAAGAGCGCTTTCTGTCTGAAGCTTAGATCCATTCCTCTCGTGGCAGCCTTGAGGCGTTCCAGCTGTCCTGACATCCACAGGGTGCTCCTCTCAACTTTTCTGCTTTCCTTTTCTGGCTTTAAAACGGTCCCCAACACCTGCTTCATCTTGCTGTTCACACAAGTCTTCATGTTTCTCAGATTTTAAAAACACATCTGCTTTGATACTTGGTCAGCCTCATAGCCAGACGTCCTCGGGCACGTCTCTGATCGTGCCCCACATTCAGGCTACCGGCTCTTCACATTCACCCCTGCAAAGTTCTCTGCCTTGGGCTTTTGTGCAAGGAAGCCACAGGAAACTCATCCTTACACCTGCTGCAGCAAAATTACTGAGAGCCTTGTCATCTCTATCATCGAATGTCTCCTACAAAAGCCCCGCATGAGACAGTTCTTTGAGAATTTGCTGCTAAGAAAAGCTCTTCCTCCTCCCCTGAGGAATGTTCCATAATTCTCTCTGATCATGAGGGTTATGTAACAGTTCATGCCCCAGTTTGGGTTTGTAGCTGCCAAGAGCTTGGCAGCAGATTTGAGGCTCTGCTAAAGGAACTTAGCTTCCTGCTCAATTCCTGTGCTCCTTCCTCTAGGGCTACTGCTTGATTTCTAGAACAGCTCAGCCTCTTCTGCTTGGGTCTTTTGTTGAGTCCACTTTGAGCTTCCTTGGGTGCAGGCTCAATCTGCTGCCTCTCTCTGTCCCTGCAAGATGTCTAGCCCTCCCAGTAGGACGGTGCACACACAAAGCCTTCGCGTCCCACACACTTCCTTGTTCTTAGACCTTGTTGTCTTATGCTCTATTTTTCCGGAAGGCAGCTTGGGAGATGAGGAGTTTCTAATATTTGAGGTGGGGATAAAAGGAGATCATTGATTAGTTGCTTTGCACCCTTTTTAAAGAAAAATTGCTTCTATCTTTTATCAAATATGTACCTGACCATGGTGTAGAGACAATTTTTTTCATCTTTTAGTTGATTCTTTTAGTGTTATTGTAAATCATTTTCTGGCCAGGCACAGTAGGTCATGCATGTAATCCCAGCACTTTGGGAGGCCAAGGTGGGAGGACTGCTTGAACCCAGGAGTTTGAGGCCAGCCTAGGCAACACAGCAACAAAATCAAAGTGAGCTGGGCATGGTGGCATGTGCCTTAGTCCCAGCTACTCAGGACTGAGGTGGGGGAATCACTGGAGCCCAGGAGTTTGAGGCTGTGATGGGGCCATGCACTCCAGCCTGGACAATAGAGTGACACTCCGACTCAAAAAATAATAATAATACATTTTCTTATTTATATTTTATTCTGCCACTTCTCAGTTTTAGTTTTAGAAATCACTTATTTCTAGATGAAATTTCTCCCCAAACATTTTGACCTGTTTGAATCTAGACGGGTTCATCTCTAGGTCTGCTACACAGGTCCAGTAAAAAGTCCTAGCATAAAGAAAGGAGATCCCTTCTGAACCCAGTCAGAGTCACAGCCATGGGAGAGGGGTCACCCGCTAGGAGTCATGGTCTTAAGTAGAACATAGCCTCTGCTGAGCTGAGGCCCAAAAGGGAGGTGCACAGAAAATAAACATACAACCTTAGGGTACTCCTGCTGGTTTTCTATCGGCTAAATCCCTCCATCAGCAAGGAGTTCAGGTCAGGTGGGCCATGGAAAATCTGTCTCTTGAGGCACAGGAGAATGGAGAAGAGAGCTGAAGGAGCAAATGAAAACTAGCCAACAAACCATGTCTTTCTCTTTGTGGTCTATCCTGTTGTGTTGGTAGATCACATTTGCCAGTAACTTTCTGAGAAAGGGCACCTGAAAGGTAAATGGCTTGAGTCTTTGTGAGTCTGGAAAATATCTGTCTCAAGCTAAATTGCTACTTTGGCTGGATATAGAATTCGAGGTAGGAAATAGTTTTTCTTCTTTATTCCCTTGTCTTCTAGCTTTCATAATTTCTGTTGAGAAGTTGCAGGCCATTCTAATAGCTGATTCTTTGAATAAAACCTGGAAGCTTGGAAGAGCATCTCGCTTTTGCACTCACGATTCTGAAATTTCAAAATGATGACTTTTGTGTAGCTCTCTTCTCATCACTGAGTGTCAGTGTCCTTACAATTTAAAATTTCTGTTTAGAAGTTTTGGGGGAAAATTTTGAATTATTGCATTTGTCATTCTTTCTCTGTTTTTTCCTTCTGTAACTCCAGTTATTTGAATGCTTAGCCTCTGGAACTTATTAACCTTTTTGTTCCTCTTTGCTCCTATATTTTGTATTGTTTTGCTTTCTTAGAGATTAAGTTAACTTTGTATCAATTTTCTTTTTTTTTTCCTTTGTGAACCAATCTTTTTTTTATTATTTTATTTTATTTACTGTAGAGATGTGGGTACAAGTAAGGGTGTCTCAATTTTCAAGGACTCTTTTAGGCTCTCTGAATGTTTCTTTTTATAGCATCTTGCCTTGTTTAATGGACATAATATTCTCTTATTTTCCTGACACCACCAAGAGTGGGCTTTGTTGCTGTTGTTATTCATGTTTCCCTCTCTCTAAGTAGAGTCAATTTTCTCCAATTGAGTTTTCTTGCTTGTTTGCTTGTTTTATGTCTACCTTTCACATTAAATGGTCTCCTCAAATACCTGGTGATTTCTCACAAAAAAGCACTTGGAAACTCGAGCACAAGAGAAGGGATTGGCAACTCTGGGCTTTCCTGTCGGATAAACTCCCTCGGCCATTGTGTTGGGAATTCTCCAATGTCAGACATTCCAAGTATCTTCTCTTCAGCTAGTCAGAGTTCACTCTCCTGTCTGTAGAATATAAACCTAGTTGCCAGCATTTGGGGACCCAAGTGAGAAAACAACACAGAGTCGCAGGCAGTCTGCAGACTTTCACTTAATTCCTTTGCTCCCAACAAGGTTCCTACTTTCGGTTGTGCCTGTAGTCCCTCTAGAATTCTCTGTCTTGCTCTTTCTGGAAACCACACTTCCCGTCATTTCCTGGGGCAGAAAAGAGGCAGCTTCCTGATGCAAATAATCTGGGGTCTCCCTAAATAATCTTTGAGCAATTCTCCTGTCTTTCATTCTACCTTGACCCCTGCTTCCAGATGAACATGGGACCGCCAGTTCCCGAAACTTCAGAGGAATTGCAATGTGTCCACTTCTTAATTTTTATGTAAACCATCTTTCAACAAATCTATCTACAGCCCTCCTCCCCTCATCCCTACTTTTAGATGTACATGGAATCACAAATTCCTGAACCTTGTCAGGCAGGGTTCTGTGTCAGTTGCATTGCCCCCTGGCTTTTCCCACCACTATCGTAGGCCTCAACTTTCAAAGTCTATGAAATCTTTTGCCATCCTTTGACTTTCTACCTTCCATATTTAAAATATTGTCTTCTCTCACATTTCTTTATCTTTGTGTTTTTATGACATTAAAAATTATTTCACTGTAATTTTACCGTGCTCCAGGGAGGAGACACAGGTAAATGCAAGTGTTTATTTCTCACATCTTCACTGGGCGTCCAGTAATTGCGTCTCGATGGAGGGATCAAAGAAGGGCAGTTTAAATAAACCTGTCTCATTCGCATGTGGGGCAGAATCAAAGGAGGCAGTCATACAGGGTTATCTGTCTCATATGATTCACACAAATCCATCAGTAAACACAGATACAATTACTCTCCTTCGAGTGTTCTAGCATGTACTGTATTTGAGCACTATTTTTCAACTCTCAAAGCGCTGTCACCTACTTACTCTTGTCAGTGAATATGAACTGACTCTATGGAGTGGACAAGGTAGGTGCTCTTATCCCATTTACGAATAAGAAAACTGACACTCGAAGAGGTCGAGTCACTTATCCAACTTAGTGGCTGAGAAAAGACTCAAACTCGGGTCTTGGGCACCAAAGTTGGCACTTTTCCTCTGGTCCAATGGCAGTATCTGTTTTCATGAATCACCCAGAATGGCATTTCACCAGTGGGACTGGATTCGCTTTCCACATAGTGCCCAGATTGGCCCATGACGGCACCTGGATCATCTGTGGAAGATGAAATCAAAGACTCGCAAGGTCTTTGGACCCCAACTCTAAAGGTTCTGGAGCGAGGCCCAAGAATCGCTATCTTTCAAGAGTTTTCGGGGTGACACGGGCATGCGGCGCGAAGGAAAGCCACTGCCCTGAAAGGCCGGAGGGGGTCTGAGGGTCCCCCGGCTTCAAGTCGTGAATAACCAAACGGCAGCCACACGCCGCCGCTTGGCCGTCCAGACAGCGGCCACC
>NW_007232976.1:28924-37461 GCF_000164805.1 Carlito syrichta | reverse complement strand
CCTCCGCCTCCCAAAGGCGCGGGATGACGGGCTGAGCCACCGAGCCCGGCTCTGCCCTCACTCTTAAGAAACGGCTGTGACCGTTCTCATGTCCTCTGACGGAGAGCCGGAGGTTCAAGGTCAAGAGACGCCCCGAGTGGCACCGTCACTACACGGTCGAGGGGAGACCCCGAGATGCCCCACCGCGAAGCGCCTCCACCTCACCTTCCGTGAGCTGCCGCTGGACATCCGCTTTCTCAGCTCAGGAAGGGAAGCGAGACCCGGGGTGCAGGAGGCCGGACCCGCTGGCCCAGAAGCCTTGCGACCGCAATTCTGGGCAGCCGGTTCCCGCGGGCCGGGCCCATCTGTCTCCTGCCTCCGGGTCCCAGGCGTTTTCTGTCGAGTGTGTGGGGCAGGGGAGATCCCGAGAATTCAAAAATCTTAAATTGGAAAAATATCAGTCATTTATTCAGCGGAGAGGGAAAACCGAGGGGCAGAAGGCGGCCGAGAGTTAGTCTTGAGGAAAATCAAACCAGCCACATTCACTCTCCGATTCATTTTCTAACCCATTTAGACGGGAACTCTAATTGCATAAAACAACTAATTTTGTTCATTAAGGTTCAATTAGATTCATCTGAAACTCGGGATAATGGCATTATTGTTGAACAGCCATATTAGAGATGAAACATAATCTCTCTTGACTCCATTTCCTTTGACAAAATAAAGTTCAGTCACTAATGAGCCCACGATGCGAGGCTTCTTTTATAAATGGCAACAAAGGGGGCCAGTATTTGAACAGCAGTTTTTTTATTATCGTCGTCAACAGCCATTTCCTTTGTTACCAAAATACACAGAAATGATTATGAGGCCTTTTTTCTCGTTACTGCTTTGATTTGGGAGGGGGAGACATGAAATATTCATATCACAGCAAACTGAGCTCAAAGCCTCAATGCAGGGCATTCTACGGACTGAGCGCACATTTCAATTTCCAGCCTTTCAGGTCTCAGACGATCCCTCCCCTAGAGTCCAAATCTCTTTGTTTCAGGGCAAGCAAGAAATGTTCCTCCCTGCCGAGGAGGCCCAGTCCCCCATATTTCTGTAGCCTCAAGAAAGAGCCCGTTTGCTCCCCAGGGTCAAGGAAGCAAGGAGCAGACCATCTAGTGTGAGTCTCTGCCTTGGCAGGCGGCCCTGTCAGCCTCTGGCAACACCCGGCCTCTTCCATGGGCCACCACCAGCATGGCTGGAGGCTGCCATGTCCTGTTTCGGGGTCTTGTTGTGCTCACAGCTAGCCCCACCTGAGTCCTGCCATTCTCAAGCCCAGGGATGTCAACATAGGGCCCCAAATTAAGACAGACGCCATCCATTCCTAGCTGTGTTTATTAGTCAGGGTTCCCCCGAGAAAGAGAACCAATAAGACACACAGGCATAGATATAGACTTATGAGAGGGGATTTACTAGGCAAATGGGTTCATGCGATTATGGAGACTAAGATAAGTCATTTGCAAGCTGGAAAGCCAGGGAGGCCAGTAGTGTGGCTCAGTCCAAGGTCGAAGACCTGAGAGCTGGGGGGCCATTGGCACAAGTCCTGGAGTCCGAAGGCCAGAGCACCGGGAGGTCTGAGGCTCGAAGACATGAGAAGGTGGGTGTCCCAGCTCCAGAAGAGAGAGCCAAATTTCCTTTCCTTTGCCTTTCTGTTCTCTCTGGGCCCTCAGCCCGTCGGATGGTTCCTGCCCCTACTGGGTGAGGGTGTATCGTCCTTATTCAGCCCCTCACAAACACACCTAGAAATAACGGTCCAGCTATCTGGCTGTCCCTTAATCCAGTCACGCTGACACCTCAGATGAACCCTCATACCCAGCGACAGCATGAGTCTGGCTAAGTGGCATTCAGCCAAGTTTCTGGAGGGTCTGATACGTGAGGGGAGCACAGGAAGTAAGGCCTGGTGGAGTCTAAGGTGAACAGGGGGTGGGAAATAAGAAGGCAGGTCCACACTCCCTTATCCGAAACTCCTGGAGCTAGACTTGTTTTGTGTGAGTTCGGAATGTTCAGGATTTTAGAAAGGCCTAATATCAGACATTCCCTGACACCCACCCCCGTGAATATTCTGTAGTCATATATCTGCACAGTCATCCGTATGCATAAATAATGAATATAAACAGCCTCAGATCAGGTCGGGTCAGGCCAAGTTTTGTTTCTAAATAAGTTATCAGCTATGAAAAAACTTCTGGGAACAAAGAAAGATCCACCTGGGAGGTGAAGGGAAGGGAAGTGGGTTCTGGTCTGGGATGTCGTGAATGAGTCCATGAGTCTGACTCCGTCCGCTGAGCTCAGCTTGCCCCTTGGGAGAACACAGGTGCAACGAACTGGAAGAAGCTAACCGTCCTGGAACCCTTGGATCCCTCCGGGGAGCGGGCGAGATACCCACTGCTGCGTAAGAGGCCAGGGGATTTGCATTCCTCCAAGAGCTGCCGCACGAGGGTTGCGCTCCCATGCACCTGGTGGCCGCTGGGACTGGGGACCAGGCTCCCCGACGGTCTCCCAGGCTCCGCCTTCGAGGGCAGCTCCGTGGCCAGTGGCCAGGGCGCCTCCCCTCTGGTAGTCTGTCTTCCACTGAAAAGAGTCGCCGCCCCCCGCCACAATCACAAACCTGGCCCATCAGCAGAAGGCAGGTCGATGTGTGGCCAACTGCACAGTCTGTGCAAATGGGTGAGTGAATTAGATAATGTATTCCACAAGAACCGTTCACACGCAAGAATATATATTCTTATGAAAACACTCACCCCATGCCTCTTGCCTATTCAGGAGCGGCAGAAACACAGCAAATATATATTTTTTAATGCTGTAATATATGAAGACAGAATGAAAACTGTTCAGTGAAAACTAAGCAGTTAATTGTGGGATGAGATAGTGATGATGGCTGCAAAACCACTGGATTTCACTTTTTTTTTTTTGAGTTGGAGTCTCACTCTGTCGCCCAGACTGGAGTGCAGTGGCTGCTCCCGGCCACCGCAGCCTCAACCCACTGGGCTCTGACAATCCTTCCGCCTCAGCCTTCCAAGTAGCTGGAACTACAGGCGCACGCTATCACGTCCAGCTAATTTTTTATTTATCGTAGAGATGAGGTCTCACCAAGTTGCCAGGGCGGGTCTCGAACCCGCGGGCTCAGGCAATCCACTCACCTCGGCCTCCCAAAGCACTGGGATTACAGGCTGAGCGACGGAGTCCAGCTTGGATTTTACAATTTAAGAAGGTGAATTCTATGGTACATGGATTATCAATTTAAAGAGCCTAATAGTTACAAGAGAATTCAGTGCAAATGGCTTTTGATTCCATTCCCCTCCCGTGGCCACACCCGGATCCTTATCACCACTTGGATCCCCCCCCCCCCCAATGTAGACATCTTAAACCAACGCCCAGTCCTTCAGAGGGCGCCTCCTGACCCGGAAACCCTTCTCTCAACCTCCCTCCTGCTCTTGTTGTTTACCAGTTGCCTTGGCTTCCTAGAGATGCCGTGAGGAATTGCCATAAATGTGGTAGCTTAAAACAACAGGAATGTATTATATTCATTTTGGAGGCCGGAAGTCCGGAATCAGTTTCACTGAGCTAAAGTCAAGGTGTCAGCAGTGCTATAGGGGGACAACCTGCTTCCTTGCTCTTCCAGCTTTAGAAGCCACCTACATTCGTAACTCTGGTGGCTTCTTCTGTCTTCACGTAGATCCTTCCATCACGGAGGCTCTGTCCCTGACCCTCCCGACTCCCTCTTGGGAAGAAGCTTGTCATTACGTTGAGCCCACCCAGACAATCCGGATAGTCTCCCATCCCAGATCATTAACTTGAGGGCTCTGCAAAGTCCCTTTTGCCACGGAAGGCAGCATATTCACAGGTTCTGGGAGGAAGTGAGGGCCATCTTTGGGAGCCATCATTTAGGCGTCCACAGTCATCCACTTCCTAGAGACCCGTTTTCTCCCGGTCTCTCGACTTCACTCTCTTGACGTCAACTACCTTCTTTGTTCAGCCCAGAAAATGAGTTGAAAGAAACTATTCTCTCTTCAGCATCTTCGATTCTCTCACAACCTCTTCCTTACACCAAATCTAACTAACCCGCCCCCCAAACAATTCTATAATCTGCCTTCACTGCTCTTATAATCAGGCCTTCGGTTTTTCTGGATAAAATCTCCTTTTTCCTGTTAAGACCGAATACTCCACCTCTGCTTTTAATCCCATTTCCTCCATTAACTACTCTCTTTAGATCTTCCATCTCTGACTTTTGCTTTTTTTAATTGGAGTCTCACTCTGTCGCCTAGACTGGAGTGCAGTGGCACACTCGCGGCCACTGCAGACACAACCTACTGGGCTCAGGAGAGCCTTCTGCCTCAGCCCTCCAAGTGGCTGGAACCACAGGCGTGCACCAGCATGCCTGGCTAATTTTTGGATTTACTGTGGAGATGAGGTCTCGCCACGTTGCCCAGGCGGACCTCGGATCCCTGGACTCAGGCAATGCTCTCACCTCGGCCTCCCAAAGTGCTGGGATGACAGGTGTGAGCCACCATGCCCAGCCCTAGTGTGGGTCGGCTTCCTGAGCAGATTCACAGGATCTGTTTCTCTGGCCGCCTCTTCGCCCAGTTCCTCCGTCTGTCCTCCGGCTGGGTGGGCGCGGCATCCTGCCTGGCCTCGCCGGGCGGTCCCAGGAGTTTCCGTTGACTTTGTTCTGGCAGCAGGAGAAACTCTGCCCCCAAACCTACAGCGACCCCTGAGGCGGGGACAGCAGGTTCCCCAGCAGTCTCTGCCACACAGTGCCAGGAGGCGGGGAGGGGGCGTGGTCTCGGGCCACTTGCAGCCCCGCGTGGGGAGCAGACATCCGGAGGGCCTGGTTGGTCTTCAGGGACACGGCGAGGTGGGTCAACCGCTGGCTTTGACTGGAGGTGGGACAGCGACAGCGTGGGCGAGACAGCGTTTGTTGGGTTGGGCTCCCCCTTTCTCGGTTCTTGGCCTAAAAAGAACAGGCTTTTCATGGGCTTTTTTTCCCTTTCATTTTTCTTTGCTTATTGTGGGTTCCGCTTGAAAGGATTCTTCAGTTCCAAGCCGGGATATATGGGAGATAAAAAGAAACCCCCAAGAACTCACCCTGTGTAGTTCCCTAAGCCTTGAAGTTTCTAGTCAGCCTACTTTCCTCTTTCAACATGCCATAGACCTCTTACGATTATTAGTGGCGGTGCGTGCCTGTAGTCCCAGCTGCTTGGAAGGCTGGGAAGGAAGGATCGCCTGAGCCCAGCAGCTTGAGGCTGCGGTGGCCGTGAGTGTGCCCCTGCACTCCAGCCTGGGTAACAGAGAGAGAATCGAAGGAAGGAAGGAAGGAAGGAAGGGAGGAAGGAGGCTGACCTACATTAGATTGGAAAGTTCAACCGGAGGGGCCTCCAGGTAGCAGACAAACAAAGCAGGTCGGAAGAGCGCTGTAAGGTTCTGAAAACGAAACTGTCACTGGAACCGCAGGCCAAGACTGAAGCATCCAACTTAAGCAGAGTGTCTGACTGCTCAATGACTTAAATTCTGACATAACACCCCACAGGTCCAGGTATAGGTGGATAAGTTCTCACACCAAGAAGCCGAAAATCACAACCTAAATGAGAAAAGACATCAACTCCAAGACAGATGTTGAAAGTATCTGACAAAGATTTTATTTATTTATTTTTTGAGTTGGAGTCTCACTCCATCACCCAGGCTGGAGTGCAGTGGCACGCTCACGGCCACTCCAGTGTCGATCTCCTGGGCTCTGGCGATCCTTCCGCCTCAGCCTTCCAAGTAGCCAGAACTACAGGTGTGCGCTACCATGTAGCTAATTTTTTATATTTTTTGTTGTAGAGATGAGGTCTTGCCAAGTTGTCCAGACTGTTCTCAAACCCGTAGGCTCAGGCAATCCCCTCACCTCGGCCTCCCAAAGTGCTGGGACTACAGGCTTGAGCCACCGCACCTGGTCAAAGGTTTCAAAGTAGCTATCATTAAAATGCTTCAATTAATAGTTATGAACACTCTTGAAACAAATGAAAAAATAGAAAATCTCAGCAAATAAAAAGAAGAGAGAAAAGGGAGACCACCAGAAGTTAAGAAACTGAAAAAAGACAATCAGCAAAATTGAGAAGTCACTCGGGGGGGCACACCTCATCACCAGGGGACCTGCATAATGAACATTTGTAAGCCTAACTCTAAACTGTACCCCACATCTTTAAAATTAAGACATTGACAAAAACCAAACTCACCCAATGGGCCACATCATAGTCTGAAGATGACAGAGGAATGGAGGGGCATCTTGGAGAGGAGGCTGAACTGCAGGGCCGGTCAATGAAACGCGCCAGTCTGAACAGAGGGAGACAGACTTGAAAGACGTTCAGGGGCCCGTGAAACCACAAAAGGCCCAACGTGGATGTCACTGGAGTCCAGAAGAAGAGAAGGCTGTAGGGCTCGTAGGGACATCTCCCAACAAATAGTGGCTGGACCTTCCCCAAATTCAGTGAACGGTTAAGACGCTGACCACATTTCAAGCAGGATAAACTTAAAGAAATCAAAGTCAAGACACGCCACTATCAAACTTCTGAGAACTGAACACAAGAACATCTCAAAAAATGGCGAGAGAGAAACTCGGCCCCACTCATAGAGGAACACCAAGTCAGAGCACAGAGTTCTTGTGGAGAACAACTTCAAATGCTCTCTCCAGGGCCACTACTGGCCTTCTCGGTGACAGTTCCATCACGTCACTTGGACTCTACAGCATTTTCTTGGTTTAACTGTTCCTCCTTTTGGAAACACTCTCTTCCCTTGGCATCCAAACACCACAGGGCCCTGGGTTCCACTCTCCTGGTCTTTTTCAGACCCCCTCACGGACTCCTCTTCTCCCACCCACCCGTGTGTGGCCAGTCCCTAAGTTTCTGACTTCTGCTCGCTTCTATTCTCATGGGATGCGTTCTCTCCCTAAATGACCTGCCCTCTGTTTCTCTAGACTTTTAAATTTACCTTAAAAATTCATGTTTATTGAAGGATAATTTACATGAAGTCCACCATTCTAGCGTTTAGTTCTATGACTATTGACAAACACACACTGTCCTGTCACCATCATCACGATCAGCAAAGAATACTTCCATCACCCTCAAAAAGCCCTTTGATACAACTTGGCTGTCTGTCTCCCCGTCACCTCCTGTCCTTGGCGACCACGGGATCTGTTTTCTGTCCCTATGAGTTTGCCTTTGCCAGAAGACAATGCTTGCGCAAGTCTCACCAGTAAAGACGATGCCTTCCACATTTCCGTCTCTCGTGCTAGCCTTCTTTTCGAGCTTCAGATTCACCTGTCCAGTGTCTGCTGTGTGGGTCCGATTCAGGGTCCTCTGCGTTGCTACGTGATGAGAAGGTTGCGTGATTCAGCGGCTACTGAGCCTCTCTGGGCCTGCGCTCCGCTCCGTAAGAGGGAGTAATGGTACTTACCTTGCTGATTTCCTGGGAGGGTTAAATAAGACAGATGCCACCATGGAGACTGGAAGGCTGGGTGGACATAGCAGACATTCAATATAGCGTCAATACTAGCTGCTCTTGAGGAAGCTTCGTTTCCTCAGAGGGACCTCTACCTCCAGAAAGTGGAGCACGGGGTTTCTGAGTGATGGGCCCACTTGCAGAGTGCGGGCCTCATCAGAGGCTGGAAACCACCCTCCCCGCCACGGTGCTGGGTTCCTCCAACACGCTGGGTGCAGACCGTGCGGCACGGCAGAGGACGGCACATCTGAACCCTCGGAAAGTCTCTGTGGTACAACTGAGTCTTGCAGCCAGCCAATTACCCCGTGTACTGAGAATGCCTCGGGGTCTCTGGTTAGCTTCAGGTTTATGTGGCGGATTGATATCTGAAATGAAGATGGTTCCATTTCCGATCCCTTTTACTTAAAGGCAAAAGTAAAGCACAATGCTATCTTGCCGCAGACTCCTCCCGTGACTATTCACAAGGCCCCCAGGGCATTTACGGCAAACCGAACACACATCGGGGAACAGGGAGGAGAGGCAGACCCGCTCCCTCCTACACAGCTTTGTCTTCTGAGTCTCCACGTGTTTACACGCTATGACCAACAAGGAATTTATAAGATATTCCAAGAAGCCGTGTGATACTTCAGTGAACGCGTCTTTTCAGTTTCTCTCTAGTTGAACTTAAAAAACGCTCCTTAATAAAAACAAACTGACAAGCGTCATGTTGTTCTCATGTCCAACACACAGAAGAGAATTGAAATGTTATGAAATATGCCAGGCAGTTTTTACTAATCCCGTAACCTCTAAAGAAAGGGCTTGCAATGAGTACTGCATTAGAATTGCCATAGCTAAGCAATTTTTTTTAACACTAGAAGGACTAATTCTAAGCTACACGTACACTCCGAAAATGCTGTCAGTGTAACGCAAATCAATTAAAACTGCAATTGAGGTGGCACATAGTAAGCGAAAAAGGTTGAACGGTCTGTCTGGTCACAGAACGAATAACCACTTTTACGCAGAATGCAGCGAAACAAAGGTGCCTCTCTCAGGAGTCAGAGTGC
>NW_007232976.1:17743-28904 GCF_000164805.1 Carlito syrichta | reverse complement strand
GCTATCTTGCCGCAGACTCCTCCCGTGACTATTCACAAGGCCCCCAGGGCATTTACGGCAAACCGAACACACATCGGGGAACAGGGAGGAGAGGCAGACCCGCTCCCTCCTACACAGCTTTGTCTTCTGAGTCTCCACGTGTTTACACGCTATGACCAACAAGGAATTTGTAAGATATTCCAAGAAGCCGTGTGATACTTCAGTGAATGCGTCTTTTCAGTTTCTCTCTAGTTGAACTTAAAAAACGCTCCTTAGCCGGGCTCCGGTGGCTCAGCCTGTAATCCCGCGCCTTTGGGAGGCTGAGGTGAGTGGATTGCCTGAGCCTGCGGGTTCGAGACCCGCCTGGGCAGCGAGACCTCATCTTTACAATAAATCAAAAAATCAGCCGGGTGTGGTAGCGCACGCCTGTAGTTCCAGTTACTTGGAAGGCTGAGGCGGAAGGATCACCGGAGCCCATCAGGCTGAGGCTGCGGTGGCCGGGAGCGGCCACTGCACTCCAGTCTGGGCGACAGAGTGAGACTCCAACTCACAAAAAAAAAAAAAAAAAAAAAAAACGCTCCTTAATAAAAACAAACTGACAAGCGTCATGTTGTTCTCATGTCCAACACACAGAAGAGAATTGAAATGTTATGAAATATGCCAGGCAGTTTTTACTAATCCCGTAACCTCTAAAGAAAGGGCTTGCAATGAGTACTGCATTAGAATTGCCATAGCTAAGCAATTTTTTTTAACACTAGAAGGACTAATTCTACGCTACACGTACACTCCGAAAATGCTGTCAGTGTAACGCAAATCAATTAAAACTGCAATTGAGGTGGCACATAGTAAGCGAAAAAGGTTGAACGGTCTGTCTGGTCACAGAACGAATAACCACTTTTACGCAGAATGCAGCGAAACAAAGGTGCCTCTCTCAGGAGTCAGAGTGCACTTGTGGCCAGCACTATTTTGCCAAGGCCATCTACAGCTGTACCTGGTTATAGGAGCATTAGCTAAGCGAGACCATACAGAACAGCTGCATTTGACATCACTAGGACGCTGCACATTTTCTCCCTGTGGCAGCCAATCAGAAATCTTGCTGACAGGCAGACTTCCACAGAACGAATGATCCTATTGAGATCAATTCCTCTTAATGCCTTGCACAGGCCTACTTTCCTGGCATATCATGGAGACAGCAGGCCCATTCCGTTCAAAACCCAGAGATAGAACATTCAAGCTTGATTAGTTGATAAAATGTATGACTGCACTGCTGGAGAACGTGCAGTGCTCAGTCTCGGCAGAATGAGGCCGAGGGGCTCCAGCCCAGCTCAGAGTTCAGCCACGGGGCACCCTGGAAAATAAGCACCAGCCAGGGAGCGACTGGAGGCCGAGCGTGAACTGTGGCGCTCTCACACCCACCTCAAGTGTCCCTCGCCACCAGGCAGCAGGCTGTCCCCACACCTTTGGCCACGAGACCCTGAAATGCCCTCCCAGTCCTTGGCGCCAGGCTTCTGCCCATCGATTGTTGACCAGCACTCTGCAGGAGACCAAGGTGTCCTCGCGGGGTGGGCTCCCTCGCTCTCCGGCCCATGCCCCTGGGACGAAGAGAGCATGTCTGGGCTCGCCCGCTGGGTCCACCAGGAGGCAGGAGACACTCAGGGCAGACGTGCGAGCTGGCCCAGCGAAGGTCAGCAGAGCTGCCCGGACAAGCCCTGCCTGGATCAGCCAACCAGCAGACCTGAGGGCAAAACCTACGCTTCCTGCTGCAGGGCGCCGAGAGTTTGCAGTTTGCTACGCAGCAGAGTCGTGGCCCTAGCTAACTGAGACAGTCATCAAGCGTGGGTCATTCCTTTCCTGCCTGTCCTCCATGCCTCCCTGAGACAATGGAGGAGGGACCGAGGACCTCTGGATGCCTTCTAAAGCCAACTAGGGACCAGGGAACCGGGGAGGAAAAGGATCCAGACTCAGGGGTCTGAGATGTAGTCAGGGCCTAGAAGCAGGTGTTGAGAAAAACACTTTGGCAGGCACTGAAGCGGGCAGGCGGATGGGGCTTTGCCTCCAATGACGGGCCCCCAGTGATGTTAAAAAATCAAAAAAAAAAGTAGGCCAGGAGCGGTGGCTCAAGCCTGTAATCCCAGTACTTTGAGAGGCTGCGGTGAGAGAATTGCCTGAGCTCAGGATATCGGGACCAGCTGGGCAAGTTCATGAGACCTCTTCTCTACGATAGATCAAAAAATTAGCCATGTGCCTGTAGTTCTGGCTACTTGGAAGACTAAGGCGGAAGGATAGCCTGAGCCCAGCAGGTTGAGGTTGTGTTGGCCACGAGTGTGCTGCTGCCCGCCAGCCTGGGCGACAGAGTGAGATCCTGACTCAAAAAAAAACAGCGAGAGGAGGAGGGTCTGAAAGTCCCAGGCTGCAGTGTGTCCTAACAGCCAGATCCCCTGCAAAACTTGTTTTTCTGTTGGTTTAAACACGGGCAAGTAAACACGTCAGAGGCAGGACTGGAGAAAACGGAAATCTTTATTTTTAAACACCAGTACATTTTCAGGCTGTTTTAAAAAGGAAAAATCATGTTACATTAGTTCGAAACTATGCATCAAAGCATATTTATTTAAAGTCTAATTTTACAAACACATAATGAAAGAAACATATATTTTATAAATATCTACCCAGAATGTGTATTTTGAAAAAAATGTTATTTAAAAATAACAGCCCCAGATCCCACTCTTTAAATATATAAAATTCCCTTACAATTCATAAGAATTCCTTCCTCGGGAGCCAACACATTCATTTCACAAAGGCCAACGACCCAGCTCTCATCAGACACAATCGACAGCAACAGGAATATTTAAAAAGTAAGAGCTCTGTACAGGGGAAATACAGAGAGCACATGGGTAAGTCCCATTACCATGCATGCCACTTGTGTTTTAAAAATGCTTTATAAAAACTGCCATTTAGAGCAAAGAAGCGAGAGTCCTTCCCTGACTGTGGAAAAGGTAGAGATCACCCGGGCCGAGGTTCCGTCCGCCAGAGGCGGGGGAGGGGCTTCCCGTGTGTCCTGATGCTGGCCTGAGCCACACACGGGCCCGCCTCCTCTCTGGCAGGGGCTTTGTCTCCTCCGCGACGCTGGGATTTCCTTTCACTTAGAAAAATTCTTTGGGATCATAGAAGACAGTTGCTCACAAGTGAAAGCCAGCCTAGGGATGACTTCAGATGGCTGCATCCAGTCGGTAATCTTGTCTCTCAGGTGACCCCGCTTTGGAAGCCTGAGGCCCCTCTGCCAGGGGAACACACACACAGCCCCAAGGCTGTCCGACCCTTCCCCTTCGCTCCTCTGCCGGCAGCGGCGTGCACAGACTACTGTCTCTTCTGGCACTTCTTCTGGAAGGAGCTCTTCAAAAACGTGCGGTACACAGGGTCGTCCACATACTCGTTCTTGAACCTGGAGCTCAGCACTCTCTGCCGCTTCCTCTCCCCCTGGATGATGTCTGCGCCATAGAACGTGTCCTCGAACCGCATGTCGGAAGCTGTGGACTAAACGCACTGGCGTTACCCGGCAGAAGGGCCCAGCACGTGGCCTTCACCAGCCTGGACGACCTTCCGACTCCGCCAGCCGGCGAGGGCGCAGCGGCGGGGGTCACCGGCTCAGGGCGGCAAGACCGGCCACGGCTTTGGGCTCCCCGTCGCCCCTCACCACCTTCAGCCCAGCGAGGAGGGGGCTCCGTGCTCAGCCCCACGCGCTTCAGGGTCCCCCCCCGGCTCCCAGGGGCGTCTCCACAGCTTCGCGGTTCCAGCCTCCCTCGCCCTCCATCTCCGCTCTGGCTGCCGCCCAACCGGGTTTTTGACACGTTTGTCAACCATCATCTCCACGTAATCTTTATTCCTATTTACCTTTGGGCCTCTGCCCTTATGCCACCCCTGAATGATCCTTGCAAAGTCCTGGGTGCTAATTCCTGCATTGCTGCTCTATCCTCAACAGATCTGAGGGTTCCGCCACCCGAGCTCTCCCCTCGCCTCCTGCTTGTCCTTCTCCCCTGCCTTTGGCTGCTCACTTTTGAAGCCTCGGGGGTTCCCTTCGGAACCATCTGCTCAGCTCTGATGCCCCTAGGGGCTGGCTTTCCCCTCCAGGGTGCCAGGTGTTCCTTGGGCCTTCACGCCCGGGCTGGTGGCGTCAACGTCTGCATCTGCTCAAGGACGCTCCCATCCCGGCTCCAGCTCAGATCCCCTGTGCTCAGGCCGGTGTGCCCACCTCGCCGGCAGGCCTCTCACAGGCACCTCAAACCCACCATCTGAAAGGGAGCCCAAAGCCTTCCTTCTCCATCCCCCTCCTTTCTCTGTGTCCCCAACGGCACCACCATTCCCGTGCATCCAGTCACACTGGCCAGGAAACCTGAAAGTCACGGCAGACTTCCCCTTGTCCCCAGCCCGGCCACCATCCCTCCCGCCGGTACCCGAAGCCCTCCACCCTTTCCTTCCCCTTCTCACTGTTCCCCTGTGTGAGGCAGGCCCTCACACTTCCTCTCTAAACCACTGCAATCGATGCTGCACCCCGACCTGCTTTCCACAGCGCCACTGGAAGGAAGCGCTCTGAAAGTTCTCCTGCTCCATGACCCTCTGTGATGATGTGCCCTTGCTCATGATGTTCCGATGATCCCACTGCCTACGAGAAGGCAGCCGCACTCCCTGAGCCCGGCCCGAGTAACCCGGCACAGCCCTGCCCCGGCTCCAGTCGGACTCCGTGACTGGCAGGTCTAGCCCCATTTGGCCAGCTCGGGGCCTCATCCTTCTGTCTTGGGACACACTGTCTGCTTTCCACGAACATTATTCCAGCTTCGCTGCACAGCCAACGGAGGGCCCTTCTTTGGGTCCCCAGAACCCTCCAGACATCGACACAGCAGGAGGAGGGCAGTGCAGAGATAAGGGCAGGCCAGGCTCTCCCCACCAGGGGAATCCCATGCGGACAAGGCTGTTAGGGGCTGTCTACCCAACGGTGCATGTGTGCCCAACAGCAAACCACAGGCCCGGCACTCGGCAGTGTTTGCAGAAAAACCTAAAGTCTACAGGAAAGCGCTCTCTTTGCTTCCCAGGCCCCTGCCCTCCTGTCCTCTAAGACACATTCCCCACGGCTTTCCCCTGAGGTGGTCCGCTTCTGGTGACGCCACTGCGGGGCGCATCTCACTGTGCCGATTCTACCTCGCCAGGCCAGTGGCAGGCAGAGTCCAGCGCTGAGGACTTGAAGACACAAGGCCCACTGGGAAGGAGAAAAACACGGGCATGGCTACCACAAGCCCTGAAAATGAAAACCAGGTCCGAGTGCTCAGCGGTGAGACGGTTCCCCAGGCAACAGGCCACCCTGGACACTCCCTAGTTTCACTAAATGAAGACAACGGGACAGACAGTCTGTGGGCTGGGGGGCACCCTTGGCCACGAGGAGAAAACACCGTTGCTTCATCTGTTCTTGGCAAAATACTTCCTCCGAGTAATCTTTCACTTTCATAAGCGCTCACAGGTTAACAAAGGAGAAAATAAAGCATCTCGGAAAGTGTGGCCACCGTGAGAGAGAGGCAAAGTCGGCCTTTCAAACACAATAATAAAACCGAATTACCAAGAGCTCCAGCTAATTATGCACCGTTGCTATGGTGATTCTGGGAGACAATAAAAGGCAACAGGGCCGTTTCTGAAGTGTGTGGAAGGGAGTCCAGCACAATCGCTGGGGTGGACTGCGACTCTTTGAAAGATGTCTCCCGCGTCGGCGGGGGCCTGGGCGAGCCGCAGTCATTAAAACACAAGGTCTCCCGAAAAGGGCTGCTAACCTACCTCCTTGGAAAACAAAAAGAGACTTCTCTAACCATAAAATAGCTTACATCAATGAGTTTTCCAATTAGATTTGTTTCACCAACTGGAAAAAAAAGCAGCAGTCATGGATAGACTAACCAAGGGCCAGAAGGTTGTACACCAACCCCAGGGAGAAGCAGGCAGGCCATGGCAGGATTCGACAGGAATGGAGGTGGCAAGCTGGAAGTAGTGACTGTGAGCCTTTGTCCTTGAACCCGTTCCCTGCTAGGCTCAGCCACTTGGCATTACAGGCTGCATTCAGAGTATATGTGTGTGACGTATACATTTTCAATGTTTTAAGTAAAAAAAGTTTCTCAGCTGGGCCCAGTGACTTGTGCCTGTAATCCCAACACTTTGGGAGGACAAGGAGAGAGGATTGCCTGAGTCCAGGGGTTCAAGACCAGCCTGGGCAACCTGGCGAGACCTCATTTCTACAATAAATTAAAAAAAAAAAAAAAAAAGAGGCAGGCATGGTGGTGCGCACCGGTAGCTCCAGTTACTTGGAAGGCTGAAGTGGAAGGATCACCTAAGCCCAGCTCAGTCAAAGCTGTGGTGGCCATGAGCGTGACACCGCACTCCAGTCTGGACAATGGAGTGAGACTCCAACTCAAAAACAAACAAAAATTTTCTCCAAGAATAAAAAAAGAGGTTTGAATGTTGGTGTGCTTCTCCAAGGTCACGGACCAAGGTCACAACCCAGGCACTGTGTCCAGAAAAAGCCGCAAGGGCAGGCATTCTGGTGTCTGAGCCAAGTCTACTGTGGAACAAAGAGACTGTGATCCCAGGAGAAGGCTTTCTTCTAACACGATTCAAAAACAGTATTTGAAATCTACAAACTGAGCTGGTAGGATGCTTAGCCATACCTGGATCAGAAAACGAAAGCCCTAAGAGGCTTCCCCATCCTCTAACTCTCTAAGGGATAAAAAAGCAAAAGAAAGGCAATGGAGGAGAGGGCAGGGAAGCAGGAGAGGAAGAGGAGAGTCCATGGAAGGCAGGGATAGAGAACAAGAGGCAGCCGTCTCGGACATCTTGGAAAGGTTTTCTCAAGAGATTTCAAGGACTCCGCACACTGACAGGTGATCCAGGTTCATGAAGGTCTCTATCTCGGCCTCTGTTAAGATCTAGCTGATGTCTTTACAAGAGGAATGTTCAATTTTCTCTTTCCTTGCAGCTAGTATCTGGTGCTTAGTCTATTTACAGGGGCGTGGGTCCCCCGAGCCCCATTTCTCGAGTGGGCAGCAATCCTGTCACTATGCCTCTCCTCCTGCTTTTCCTCCATGAAGGACCTTCTCCTTTAGGAGGTGGCTGAGGCGAGAGAGGGGTCCTGCCTGCCGGGAAGAGGCTGAATATGCAACCGAACGTGCAGGGAAGCCCTTGGCCTTTCGACAGTCGCCAGATAGCACCATATCTGAGCATGCACTGAAAACAAAGTGTGGTGTCTATCCAGAAAAATTCCAATTTAGTCAGAAAAATCCCAGCCACCAAATTTCTCTGTGTAGGATGTATCACCTCACAGATGCAGCAGAGGTGATTCTAAGTGAAGAGGAACACTGACTTTGTTTCAGGGTCCACTACATATTTTATGATAGGGTAATATGAAACCTAAATAATAGTGCGTTCTATTATTCAACACTTCAGTTTTGATTATTCGTCGGCGTTTATTTATCTTTTAATGGTATGTAAAGGTATGAAACTAATATTTTCCATATGTAGAAAGCTGCCTTGGAATTCCCACAAGTAGTATTTAAGCTTAGTTCATCCCTTTTGTCATGCAAGTGAGAGCTTAGTTTAATCATAAACTGACTAGGCATTAGTGATCTTCTGAGAGACAAGGTGGTCCATACAGGCTAAGGCTACAGGAGGCCAGGCAGTCACTGATGCCAAGTTCCCTTTAAGTACTACTGGATGCTTTCTTTTAATGTCGCTCCCACTAACAAGATCGCAAATGCTTTGATGGTAGCTGTATACGGTCCTGGTGCTTTATACAGAGCGCATATTCAATAACTATGTTTTTGCAATGATAAATGTTAACACAAAGAAGCATCATTTAACTTCAGTAAAAGAATGTGCACTTGTTTCCCTGAGTTTTTTTCTGGGGGGGGGCACATTTTTAATTTGCATTTGATAGGTTTCAGTAAGAGAAAAGTAGCGTTGGCTTCTTAAAAAATTAATCCCAGGGCCCAAATATGTTTTCTGCCAGGCTTGGGAACTTTGAGGAGAGATTGGGGAATTCACTTGGCGGGTCCCCGAGTGGCATTTGACACACTTACAAAACGAGCTTTCACTCTCTTGGGTAACTCTTCATCTAAGGTGTAGATATCTTCTCTCTTCATTGCTATTTGGGATCCATCTTCAAATTCAACCTAATGAAAAATAAGATATCATGATATGTATGAAAAAATAACACTGAGCATTTTTAAAGGGTTCACTTAACTACAGTACAGGCGCAGTGGCTCATGCCTGTAATCCCAGGCACTTTGGGGGGCCGAGGCGAGAGGATTGCTTGAGCCCAGAAATTCAAGACCAGCCTAGGCAACATAGCAAGTCTCTGTCTCTACAAAGAATAGAAAAATTAGTTGGGTGTGGTGACATGCATCTGTAGTCCCAGCTACTCAGAAGCCCAAGGTGGAAGGATTGCCTGAGCCCCAGAGATCAAGGCTGCAGGGAACCATGATTGTGCCACTGTACTACAGCCTAGGTGACAGAATGAAACCTTGACTTAAAAAACAAACAAACAATAAAATAAAAAAGATTAAAAGGACTTGAGCAGAACAAACAAGGGAATTAAGAACAAAATGCATTTTAAAACAGGCCAAAACTTTTGAAAATGAGTATCTTGGAATATGGAATATGAAAACTTTATCCAACTGAGCAAAAAACAAAGAAAAGTAGCTGCTGATCAAATGATTTCACAGAACATGAGATTGTAGCAAATTTATTATTAAGATGGGTTCAGTCTGTTATCACCAATTGTTTCTTTAAAAGGCTCTGATAACATAACAAAAGAGGTAAAAGATGATATAGTTAATCTTGCATAATAATCCTCCCAGATAAAATAATTTCTTAAGTTCTCATAGAGTTTTAACTTTCAAAACTTACTTTTGCCAAATTCAGTCAAACGGGCCAGGAAAGTCCAAGTTTCTCAATTTCTTAACATGTAAACCTCATCAATGTGTAAAAATACATTATCATCTAAAACAAAAACGTTTAAAGCTTTTCTCAGCTGGGTGTGGTGGCTCTCACCTTAATGCCAGCACTTTGGGAGGCTGAGGTGAGAGGACTGCCTGAGCCCGGGGGCTCAACATAAGCCTGGGTAACATGGTGAGACCTCATCACTACAATAAATCAAAAATTTAACCAGGTGTGGTGGCTCCAGCCGCGGTATAGAGTGAGACTCCAACTCAAAAATGAAATAAAACAAAACTTTTGTCATGCTAACCAAATGGCAGCAAATAATTTCATAACCCATTTTTTCAACACTTTAGGGGATGTTGTCAGAGAATAGGTAATGACACTGGCTAACAGAAACCTAGAGCCTCTGGGTTTAGGTTTAATCCAACATGAACTCTTCTAGGAGAAAACAAAAGGATGCAATCCGGTAGAATACCTAATATGTTCTGATTCTGAACCACACGATTTTCTTGAAATTCCTAAATGTTCTGTTTGTCTGGATTCTTTACTTTTAAGAAATTAAACTCCTTGTATTTCTAGTCAAAAGGTACGTTAAAACAGACAGCTGTGCTATATAAAAAATTTTTTTACTCTGTTGGGATTTGGAAAAAAAATTGCATCTAGTGTTTAATTAACAGAGTGTCTAACAGGTAGCTGTCCTTTTCATTAAACAAGCTTGGTGGCTAATAGCAACCACTGGCCACACCGGTGCCAATGCACCACTGGTCTAGATATGGAGGGATGTCTCTCAGGCAAAAGCCACCAATTCAGGTGCCAGTGGACGGGGAACAGCCTTCACTGTCTTCAGAAAGATAAAATCTATCATTGAACTTCTTATTATTCATGTACTGCTAAGATTTGCCTAGGCCACACAACGCTGTTAAATTAGATCTCAGTCCCAGGAAAACTCTTGCTGTCACTTCCCAGAAAGTCAAAGATGAGAAGGGCTTCTTCCCAGCCTTATTTAAACAGAAGGATTTTTAAATATTTAGTTAGGCCAAGGCGTCACCCTATGCATACAGTTGGACAGCACAGCTAGAACCACCGTGCCTACTTTTTCTTTGCAAGCGGTTGGAGTCCAAAAGAGAAAAAGGCAATCACAAGACTAGACGGGAGTGCGTACGCTAGGACTAAGAGGACCGGCTGTCCTGGTTCACCCGAGGACTCGGGCGTCTCCCAGAACACAGGACTTTCAGTACTGAAATCAGGGCTGGTCCCAGCAGGTGGGGACGGTTGCTCATCCTGGCTCACACAGAGTTGAGAGTAAATGCTGACCCTTCTCTTTACCAGCTGTGTATGCCTAAACAAATGATCAAAGAACTGTTTTAACTAAAATTGGTTGGTGAGTCTTTCCCCCCCCATTTGTAAAATAGGTGTCAATGACAATTATTTTGCTGGACTATTGTGAGGGTAAAAAAAAAATCTATACTTAGGCTATTTAGCACTATGCATGAGACATTTAAGTTATATCTATTTTTATGACTGTCTTTGTTTATTCAATGATGAAGTTGAATAATTAGATGCAAAACACAAAATGATCTCTAAAGGCCACTTGGTTTAATGAGGAATTTCAAACTACTTGCGCTTGAGAGACAATTTTAATATTAGTCCTAACTTTTTCATTGAGTCTATAAATATGCCCACCGTTTTAAGTTGACAGGCCATTATAAATTCAACTGAAGTTAACACACTGATTACTAATTAGCCTGAATTTCCACATGTCCTCATTATATGATACTTTTCATATAACAAACAGCTTTGCTACATGTAGGACACTTCACTTTTGCGCTTATTATTTAATGAGACATAATTATTTTCTGTTGAATGAGGTAGTGATGCTTCTTTCTCAGGACTCTCCAGTATTAATAGGCTGACTGGTGACTTTTGCCTGGTTCTGGGCATTCTGATGCAAAGACACTCCAGCTCCCACCCTATTCTCACTAACCTGAGTCTTCGACTCAATACGATCACCAATACCAGATGGAAAGGGGAAAAAATGACCGCACACACCATACACACACACAATGTATATACCCTCCCCTCCCCACTCTCCTTTTCTAGACTACAAAGAATGTGCTCTCCTAAGCTCTTCCAACTTCGGACACCTGGAATTACACTGAGCTCCAGTCCCTGATGCAGGGTCTTATACTACTCTCTTCCTTTTTTTTTTTTTTTTTTT
>NW_007232976.1:0-17698 GCF_000164805.1 Carlito syrichta | reverse complement strand
CAAGTAGCTGGAACTACAGGCGCGCGCTGCTACGCCCTGCTAATTTTTTTTTTATTTATTGTAGAGATGAGGTCTCACCAAGTTGCCTGGGCAGGTCTCAAACCCGCGAACTCTGGCAATCCACTCACCTCGGCCTCCCAAAGCGCTGGGATTACAGGCTGAGCCACTGAGCCCAGCCATGCTCTCTTCCATTAAGCCCTTGCTCCTTATCAATCTTTGAACAATTTCTCTGTTGAAACAGGCAGTCTTGTCATTCCCAAGTTATTTTTCAACTGAGCAGGACTGAACCTTCTTGCTGTTTCTACTTTCACTTCCATCTTCCTGTTTTCACTCTACAGTTTGGCCTGAGAATGTTGATTTCGGCCACAGCGTTACTGAAAATACTACAATATATTGGTCCTAACAAATCTGTCCCCATTCAAAGCTTTTCTGAAGGAACATAAATGTACAGGTGCTGCCACCCATGTTGTTTCCCGTATTAGAGCTTAACTCAGTCTAATTTCTGGTAGGCATAAAAGAATTTCATTTTTAAACTATGCGCCTACTCTGTAATGCTATGTACAGTTCGGTAGTGAACAGAATGTCCACCTGACAGCTGTGCTTTTCATTTAAAAGAGCATTCACTTAAGCTTTGGGTGGATGATAACCAGTTCCTTGAAACTTTGGTCACATTTGTGCTGAAACACCATGGGTCTAGACTTGCGGAGATCGTAGGGGGCGGGGGGGGGTATAGCTTTCAGGCGAAAGCCACCAATTCAGATTTGGTCTGAAGAGCGGCCAGCACCGTCTTGGCTGTCGGTGAGATGAAGCCAGCCCGTCAGTCTCTCCCCATGTGATCCGCATTCCTTACAATTAAACCATCCATCGAATGCCGTTAGGGTTTCCCACGTCCAGCTTGGTAGTAAAACTCCGAAGCCTCAGCTGGGCCATCGGACACTGAATCTTTGCCTCCTTCATAAAACAAGAGTTTGCCACATTCATACGGCTCATGGCCAGCAGCACACTTAAGACACTTATCTCCCTCGCGCTCCGTGAGCATCACAGAGATGGCAGCACCCACCTGGTACATGTGGGCAACATTGGACCCAAAATACTTCGCCCCGTAGAGTTTGCCGTCGGGCCACTTGACTTGAACGACTTCTCCCTCGGCAGGAGGGCCCAGCTTCACACAGTCTCGGCTCTGCGGAACAAACAGAGACAGGTTTTTCGAGGCGAGGGTCTAAGCAACTGCATTTAGAACTTAGCAAATGATGAACTCCTGGCAATTAAGAGGAGTTATTGCCTCTGTGTTTTACGGATTATGATCTCGCATGGGTGTTCGGGGAAGAGAGATGAGCCAAAGGAGTACTTAAAGATTCAGCCTACATCGTAAAGTTGCAAGGAACCGCCATAATCCAAGCAGGAGAAAATAGCAGCATTTACGTTTGCTGCTTGACAAAAAATTGTTCAGGGGTAACTAGACTATGCACGGGAACTGCTTTAGTTGAGGAACAGACCAGCTGATGATTTATAACACCTGTCATTTACATAGCTTTCTGCAAGGCAGTTAACAAAATGCTTGAGTGTACACCGCATTTGATCCTTATAATCAATCCGCGAAGCAGGCAGGGATTATTAACGATCCCCATTCTGCTGACAAGGAAACTGAGCCTCCCAGGAGGCTTCCTTATGTCGTCAGGACTCTGGAGAAGGGAGGCTGAACGGGAGGATAGGAGCCGACACCGACGTGGAAGTGTGTGGGGAGGCAGAAAGGGAGGCAGAAAGGGAGGCGAGCCGGGAGGCCAGCCGGCCAGCGCAGCCGGGGGAGGAAGAGGGGCGCCCGCCGCACGGCCACCAGCCAGGGCCTGTCTCCACAACATGCCTCCGCCAGCATCCGCGGTAAGTGGCTGGCCCACTCCCTTCCACGGGAATCATGGTGGCACCCCAATCAGGGTCTTCATTGCAGGCCTCCGATCCACATTCCAAGCTCCTAAGGCAGTAACTCTGAGTGAATTCCCGGTGGCTGATCCCGGAAGGGGCTGTTTTGTTTGCTCTGGGGAGGTGGGGGAAGGGACACAGGTAAGAAAACACTTGGGCACAATGTGCAGACTTTGGGAGTGGCAGGCATTGAGGATGGCACAATACAGTTTTCATAGAAAGGAATTAAATCCTTGACCACTTTGGTAACTTTTTTGCACATTTAGCAATCCATGATTTGCTAATACCGGTATTTTACTGATGAGGCCAATCTGAATGATTGAAATGCACACGTGACCAGTCAAGGCATAAATGCAGTCCGGGCACATTCTGTGGTTTAAATGGGAGGTGTACACAGGATCTATTTAGTTGTTTATGACTAGAAATTCACCATGTGTCTCCTCTAACTTCGAACTGTGCTTCCGTCAGGGCTACAGGCAACACTTGTCACACACCCAGCTTACTAATACTATTCATTGTTTGGCCCTAACTCACTTAACAGATAGAACTGTTAAGTATTTCTTCCATCCTAGAGGAGGCACTGCATAAAGTGTGCTCACGTAGGGCGTGGTGGCTCACGTCTGTCATCTTTGGGAGGCTGAGGTGAGAGGACTGCCTGAACTCAGGGGCTCAAGACCAGCCCGGGAAACTTGGCGAGATCTTGTCTCCACAATAAATCAAAAAATCAGCGGGGTGTGGTGGTGCATGCCTGTAGTTCCTGCTACTTGGAAGGCTGAGGCAGAAAGACCGCCTGAGCCCGGCAGGTCAAGGCTGCAGCGGTCCGACCTGGGCGACAGTGAGACTCCAGCCCCAAAATAAATAAATAAAACTACAAAGTCTGCTGAGACGTCAAGGGTTCTGTGAAGCGAGCAAGGTGGACGGCCTCCACCGTCCTTGGAGGACCCCGTGACCTCCTGCCCTGCCCGTCACCAGGCGAGCCTGCCTGATGGCATGGGCCAGGGTTCGGGAACATGTCTGCCCACAGATACACACCAGTCTCCAATAGCAGCTTTAACAGCAACAAAGGGGCCGGGCCTGGCGGCTCGTCTGTCACCCCCGCACGTAGGGAGGCTGAGGTGAAAGGACTGCCTGAGTTCAGGGGTTCAAGACCAGCCTAGGTCACTTGATGAGCCCTCGTCTCTACAATAACTCAAAAAATTAGCTGGCATGGTAGTGCGCGCCTGCAGTTCTAGCTGCTTGGAAGGATCGCCGGAGCCCAGTAGGTCGAGGCTGCGGTGGCCAGGAGTGTGCCACTGCACTCCAGCCTCGGCAACGGAGTGAGACTCCGACTCAAAAAATAATAATAACAACAAAGGTGACATCTTAAACCTCCAAGTTGGGACTCCTCTGTCTCTCTGTATCACTTTTCCTTGAGCAAGATGAGACCGCTATTTATCGGCCCTTCTTGAATCCCAGCAGAGGCAAAGCCAGGCCTCCAGGAATGGAAGGCCGTACTCCCCACGACCCACCGACCACACACAGCTCCCGGGCTCGAGAGTGAAGGCTTCCCTTTGTCCTTCAGTCTACAGACTTGACCTTCAACCGAGGTTTATTAACCTTTGAAATAAAACTCCCCAAAATAAATCCTGACCTGCCATGTTAGGTATGATACTACCAGGTGAGGCCAGGGCCTTGGAGAGGTGGGCTAGACAAGGCTATACTACATTTGAGCAATTCATCTTAAGACACAGCTCAATTGACAAACTGAGTGGATGCAACTTTATCAAGTGACAAGCAGTTCTTAAGAAGAAAAAAAAAGATTTTTGAAAAGCAAATGTCTGAGATATAGTTTGATACTTTTTTGAGTCAGGGGTCTTACTCTGTCGCCCAGGTTGGAGTGCAGTGGCACAGTCATGGCCTACTGCAGCCTGGACCTTCTGGGCTCAGGCAATGCTTCCACCTCAGCCACCTGCATAGCCGGGACTACAGGTACTCGACGCCATGCCCAGTGAATTGCTTTTATTTTTTGTAGAGACAAGGTCTCTGTGCTGCCTAGGCTGGACTTGGATTCCTGGGCTCATGCAATCCTCTCACCTCAGCCTCCCAAAGTACTGGCGTTAGAAGCCTAAACCACTGCACATTGCCCTTCTTTTTACTCATTATAAGTCAGCCCTCCACCCACAACAAATCTTTCCTCCTCCTACCCCGTACTGGGACTTGTTACATGTTTTATGTTTTGAGTCGGAGTCTCACTCTGTCACCCAGGCTGGAGTGCAGTGGCCGCTCCGGGTCATCGTTGCCTCGACCTGCTGGGCTCAGGCAATCCTTACCCTCCAAGTGGCTGGCTAATTTTTTGATTGATTGTAGAGACGAGGTGTGGCCAAGTGGCCCAGGCTTGTCTCGAACCCGTGGGCTCAGGCAATCCTCTTGCCTCCGCCTCCCAAAGTGCAGGGATGACAGGCCTGAGCCACCATGCCTGGCCACAACAAACTGTAATTTGGCATTTAAAGTGTCTGACCTCAATTCCTCACAGCTCAGCCTCTGCCTGTATCAGTCACAAAGATCAAACTCCCAATCTTTCATGTCAAACTCCAGGAAGAGTCTTGGGTGTGTTTTCTCAAACTTCTTGCTTTCAAAACTCTTTTACGTTATACATACCAGAAGAAAGCAACCAACTGTATCACAAGATAAATCATTCTGACGCTTCCACCTCCACAACCAGGAGCATCTTAGCTATGATGACTGCCGCCTCACCCACTGCCAGGTAATTGCTGGAGGTGAACCTGTTTTGATTGCATGGAACTTTACTTGGTATACTGACTCCCTAGCTACTTTCCAAATGGATTTAAGGTAGCTCGGAGCAAAACACAAACAAGTTTATTTCTGTAACATTTAGTTTCCTCCATGAAGCAACGGTGTCAATTCATCAGTTGTTTTACATCTTTTTTGCCAGAAACTTCCTATGACTACGTGGGGTATGAATTTAAACAAGAATGAAACTAGACGCATGTGGGCTGATGAAAAAAAGTTGAAAGCGTTGATATTTAAGCTCTCCTGGTCCCTCCAAAGTGGGAGCTGGTGGATGTCCCCAAAATGGTTGAAATCCTTAATTCAATACCTATTTCCAGGCCACCTACTGTTCAAGAGACACTGGGAGGCAAAACTGTCAGCTGCCCAAGCTAGGGACAGAGGGCACTGTGCCCACCTTGAGGCCTGTCACATTGAGCCCCATGGTTGTATGGGGTACGGGGCCGCACGGGTCCTGGCAAGAGAGTGAGATCGATGAGGACTTCAACCAGAGCAGAACTTGGATTTGATTTATACATTAAGTTTAGGAGGAAGACTTCATTTGAGACAAAACAAGTTTTCTTTTAAAAATAAAAGTTTTGAGGCTGGGCTCAGTGGCGCAGCCTTTTTATCCCAACACTCTGGGAGGCCGAGGCTGGTAGATTGCCTGAGCCCGTGGATTTGAGACCAGCCCGAGCAACTTGATGAGACCTCGTCTCTACAATCAATCAAAAATCAGCCGGGTATGGTAGCACATGCCTATAGTTCCAGCCACTTGCAAGGCTGAGGCATAAGGATCACTGGGGCCCAGCAGGTTGATGCTGGGGTGCAAAATGCAGGGATTCAATTTGTGGAAAGCAACAGTTGGGTTGCTGTCCTCTCTCGTATGGTCTCCAACTGGCTCACACACCCCTGGGTCGTGCACTTGGAACCAGGCACTAGAGCACAGCACCTCTGAGTGTGTTCCCAACACTGGGGGCACATGCTAAAAAGGAAGATTGCAGGCCACCCAAAGCTCTCTCTGACTCAGCGTTTTGTTTTGTTTTGTTTTTTAATCTAGAATTTAAGACTGATGGTAGTAAAGGATGTAAAACCTAAAGAAGGTTTTCCTAATGCGGTTCTTAGTGAGTCATTGGAACGAGTAAACACCTTTGCTGGAAAAGTATTCGCATGAAAACCTTGACTGATGCGTTTTTCTCAGTTGCTGTCTAGACCCTTTGAAGCCGCCTGCCTTCCCCTGGCATGAACAGCTGTTTGCCAATGTCTCCACTGCCTCCAGGGATGTGTAAACTCACCTGAGATCTACCAGCGCCTTATCCACAAGGACGCTGGTGTCTGGAGCTACAGGCAAGCCTGTAGTTAGAGGACTAAATAGGTGATGTGGAAATTAAAGCCAAATTGTAATCACAGTCAAGAGAAGACTCTGGCTCCGTTCAGTTACTTAAAGGACTAAGATGCGTGTTACCCAGGCCAAGAAGTCAGTGGTATATGCATTCCCAGCAAAGTCAGGGCCAAACATCCACATTTGCTCCACCAACTGACAGGCTGAACTGCTCATCTGATCACGTGACTTTTGAAGTCACTGTGTTCCTGGAGCTCTCGCTGGGCCCTTTGAAAAGGAGCCCAAGAAGCTGCTGTCCTTTGATGTTGCCTGTTTCAGCCCTACCCCCCCATCACTACTCCTTACGTGTATAAACCACAGCACAGGCATCGCCACCTATGAGCCCAGCTGCACCAGAGGAACACGTGGCACGAGTTCCCAGGAGTTAATCGGCATAGAGTTGGGTGCCTCTGGCAGTCTCCTTGGGGAAAATGCTTGGGCGACCTGGCCTCTTTCTTCCCCCTCCCTCAGGGAGCGGCCTCTGGCCAATGCTTGTCTCTAAAGGATACTCATACGCCAAGTGATAAGTCATGGGGTGCAAGTGATCAGCAGCTGAGAGCAATGTAGGTGTCACTCTTAGTGTAACTGTAAACCCCACATAGCAATTTGGTTTTTTTTTTTTGAGGTGGAGTCTCACTCTGTCACCCAGACTGGAGTGCAGTGGCCGCTCCCGGCCACCGCAGCCTCGACTTGCTGGGCTCCGGCGATCCTTCCGCCTCAGCCTTCCAAGTAGCCGGAACTACAGGCGTGCGCTACCATGCCTGGCTAATTTTTGATTTATTATTGAGATGAGGTCTCGCCAAATTGCCCAGGCAGGTCTCGAACCCGCGGGCGTCAGGGAATCCACTCACCCCAGCCTCCCAAAGGCACGGGATTACAGGCTGAGCCACCGAGCCCAGCTCCGCATAGCAATTTGAGTAATTGACGAGCTTGATGATAAAGCTGCTTGCTGCACTGTCCCGAGCTGCAGATTCTTCACTGACTGGCAGCCATCGGTGTCTCTCGTAAGGTATAATAAGCCAATGTCTTTCCCTGCCTGACTTCCCGATAACTTCTTTGAACACGTAAACACGACACACAAGCCCTCTCAGATCTGGGGTTACGGCATTGCGCTTGGCCAGTGATGCCAGGCCATACCGATCAACTTCTCAGAGAGATCAGCACTAGCACTGACTGGGTGAATTCCTGAAGGCCAATGGGTTTGTTAGCTTGCTAGTATGCATTTTCCTTCAGTTCTAAGCCAAGAGTGGACACAATGCCTGCAAAAGGCCTCACAAAGTCCCAGAAATGGAGGCTGTTTCATTATTCTCAAAAGTATTACCACATTGAGCCTCACTTTTATGATATTAGAAATAAGTGCAAGTTGCCAGGCTCGGGGGCTCAGCCTGTCATCCCAGCACTTTGGGAGGCGAGGTGAGTGGATGGCCTGAGCCCGCGGGTTCGAGACCAGCCTGGGCAAATTGGCAAGACCATGTTTCTACAGTAAAAATTTTAAAAATGAGCCGGGCATAGTAGCGCATGCCTGTAGTTCCAGCTCCATGGAAGGCTGAGGCAGAAGGATTGTGGGAGCCCAGAGACACTGGGGTGGCCGTGAGCGTGCCACTGTACTCCAGCCTGGACGACAGAGTGAGACTCCAACTCAAAAAAAAAAGAAATAAGAGAGAGGCTAGCACTACAAAGTTAGGAAGCTTCTTTTGGAAATTGTTTTTCTGATTTCCTAGAATGGGGACGCATAAGAAAAGCCGATATGGAAACAGGAATGGCTCTGAGGGCTGACCCGCCAAAAAGCGGCTGTGGCAGTGGGCATGTGAGCCCGAGGACGGCAACTCTGAAGCAACAGTCAGAGGCTCTCTGCATTCCTGCCGCCTCCTTCCTTCCAGCACATACCGAGCGGGTCCCCTGGGTCTGGCTCTGAGCCCGGCCCTGGAAAACAGAGACAGAAAGACCCAGCTCTCTCAGGGTGCTTTCTCCCAAAGGATTCGGGCCCACCTGGGGACTTAGACACATGCATGAATATCTGCAACACAACGTGCTGTGTGAGATCAGGGGTTACAGGCAAGGAGGCAGGAGCACTATGCCCGTGACCCACCCTCCAAGGGCATCGGTGTGGCAAGAACTGTCCTCTTGTGATTAACCAAAATTCCTCATGCCGTTCTGTTCATATTAAACCACCTACTGCACAAATAAAAATAACTATAGAACCTCCACTCAGGGTCAGGCTCAGTGGTTCAGCCTGTCATCTCAGCACTTTGGGAGGCTGATGCAAGTGGATGGCCTGAGCCTGTGGGTTCGAGACCAACCTGGGCAACGTGGCAAGACCTCGTCTCTACAATAAATCAAAAATTAGCCAGGCATGTATTAATATCTCCATTTATTGGCCGAGTGGGTTGGCTTACTCCTGTCATCCCAGCACTTTGGGAGTGGGAGACCGCGGCAAGAGGACTGCTTGAGCCCAGGGATTTGAGACCAGCCCGGGAAATTTGGTGAGATCTTATCTCTACAATCAGTCAAAAATTAGCTGGGCGTGGTAGCGCAGGACTCTAGTTCCAGTTACTTGGAAGGCTGAGGTGGAAGGATCACCGGAGACCAGCAGGTCGATGCTGGGGTGGCCGTGAGTGTGCCACTGCACTCCAGCCTGGGAGACAGAGTGAGACTCCGACTCAAAAAAAAAAAAGAATCTCCACTCAGGACAAGGTGTGGTGAGAACAATGGTGTAGGCTTTAAAGACAGACGCCAAGGGATGCGGGGACCACAGTTGGAGCTCGGACATCGTGAACTTGATCTTATCTGGGCTCCCATAGTGGACAGCCCACCCTGCTGAACATGTTGAGTGATATGACCAAACAGGAGGACAGAGCTGTCATCCTGACCCTTTCCTTTGACTCTCAAGTGGTTCCGAAATGACCCCACCAGTGATCCCAGGATTGATGTCCCATCACCCCTGAAGTCAAAATAGGACATCTTCCAAGGTCCACTCCTAAAAGCGGTAGATAGTATATACTAACTACTTAAAGAAGGAATGTACACATTTAAAGCTTGCTGGTATTTCCTTTTAGATTCTTCTTTGTGCTAATAGCCTCTCCTTTTTAAAAGTTATCAAAGACACACATCAAAAAACATGACTGGAAGTCTTGTGCTGAGGGACCATCTGAACAACAAGCCAACCAAAAAGTACTGGGCACCACCACCAGTAGGTACCACCACCAGAGCCACAAACACGACTGGCATGTTTATTACGTGCTGGGCACCCCACTCGCTGCTTTGTACATTACACTGCAGTAATCCCAATGATCATCCTAGTATATATTATTCTCTCCATTTTGCAGATAAAGAACCTAGTGTTAACTCCCTTGCCCAGGGGTGGGGGGGTCACATGGTTAGTTACAGAGGAGAGATAAACACCAGGTTGGTCTCGCATGTGGCTCTTCCTGCCTGGACGAGGGACACCAGCCCCGATGGCAGCGCCAGGGCTCAGGGTCCGGGACTGTACCTCCTCATGTCTGATTATGGGGAAAACATTTCCATCTATATAGGACACCCACCCGGCCCCATAGTTGCTGGCAGGGACTAAAATGCATGAGGAGAATAAAATATTTTATTGTGTCAATAAAAATTTATGTTGCAGAACAGAGAAAGACAGGCTCGAGGTGAATTTCTCTGTAGTGGTTCCTAAAAATAAATGTCAGTTTCAAAAGCTAAAAAAGGAAGATGAAAGGAAAGGCGAGGGCAGCGTGGAGGGGAGAGAAGGCTGACCCGTCCTCACAGCAAGGCTGACCTCCTCCAGGGGCAGAGCGAGGGCCAGCTCTGCCTCCCGGGGTGCATGGCGTGACCTGCCTGGAGGTGCCACGTGGAGGTGACACAGAGGGCTGCCTTCAAGGTCTAGAGTGAGGTTGCCCAGAGGCAGAAAGAACCTGTTACCCACACAGACCTGTCAGTGGCCTTAAATCCTGGTTTTCTCAACAATAAAATGGAGATTTTTTTTTTTTAGTCAGTCTCACTCTGTCGCCCAGGCCGGAGTGCGGTGGCACGCTCACAGCCACTGCAGCCTCAACTGCTGGGCTCAGGCGATCTTCCGCCTTAGCCTTCCAAGTAACTGGAACTACAGACACATGCCACCACACCCAGATAATTTTTTTTTTTTATTAATGGTAAAGATGAAGTCTCACCATGTTGTCCAGGTGAGTCTCAATCCCCTGGGCTCAGGCAATCCTCTCACTTCTGCCTCCCAAAGTGCTGGGATGACAGGTGTGAGCCATCCCACCCAGCCAATAAAATGGAGATTAATACAGCCTTGCAGGACTGATGGGAGAATTCGAGCTAGTGTATTTTTACTTTTTGTTTGTTTTGCTTTTTGAGTCGGAGTCTAACTCTGTTGCCCAGGCTAGAGTGCAGTGGCACGGTCACAGCCACTGCAGACACAATCTGCTGGGCTCAGGAGATCCTTCTGTCTCAGCTGGAACTACAGGTGCACTCCACCATGCCCAGCTAATTTTTTGATTTACTGTAGAGATGAGGTCTCGCCACGTTGCCCAGGCTGGTGTTGAACTCCTGGGCTCAGGCAATCTCTCGCCTCTGCCTCCCAAGGTGCTGGGATGGCAGGCATGAGCCACCACGCCCGGCTGGGTTCTGACCTTAAAAAAACAAAAAACCGTTTCTGATTATAAAAATATAATGTGTTCATATGGAAACTATAAGAAAGTGATAAAGTTGAAAAATCATAATCACTTATGATTATATGCTCCAAAGATAATCAGGAACATTTTGATGTATCTCCTCTGAGGAGTTTTCCCTTCCATATTTATGTTTTTATACATAATTGAGATCCTACTGCATATAAGATTTTGAGCCTGATTTTTCCATTTATTACTTTGCATCATTAAATATCCTTTCAACTCATGATTTTAAGTAGCCGCATAAATAACTCCTGTAGCCGTCTCTATAGCTACACTGGCGAGTGTTCGGTGTCCAGATAGAGGAAGAAAGAGCTGTCATGCTTGTGCCGTCCAGCCGACACGTGCGGCACTGTGTTCCCACACCTGAGTGCCACACTCGAGCGGAGTGCGGTCCGAGGACTCGTCCTCAGGAGAGTGCCCTAGAGGGGGAGCACTTTGCAACCACTCTGTTCATTGAATCATTCGTTCCTCCCCCATGACCGAGGAGCGAACTCTGTTTTGTCTGGGTCTGGGAAGACTGCGGAGGGGCCTGGAGCTCTCTGCAAGCATGTGAGGGGCTGTGGGGCAGAGAGGGGCTGGAATCAGTTCCGCTCAAGAGGTCAAGAGCTAGGACTGCTCCTGGGCGTTTCCAGGAGGCAGCAGCTAGACTCCACAGAAAGAGGCCAGCGCTTCCCAACCACTGCAGCAGAAACTGGGAGCTAGCTCGCTGTCACTCGCAGTGTTCCATAAATGCCTGAAAAGCCCTCCCCGGGGGCATGGGAGAGGCCTGTGCGGTGGGATGGGAGTTCGAGGACTCACCGAGGAGAGTTGAAGGAAGGCACGAGGGGTTGGGCGAGGTGGGAGGAGCACTCGTGCTCAGCAGCCCTGGAACAGGCCGCAGCACTCAGAACGTCCAGCCAAGAGCCTCCTCAGCTCGGATTCTCCCCGCCCACGGCCTGGCTGAGTCTCACCGATGACTGCACAGGGCTGGGGCTGTGGGTGCAAAGTCTCTCAAGGCCCAGTCTAGTGCCCCTCCTTCTTCACCAAAGCGCTGGGAACCGAGTGTGCGAATGAGTGGCAAGAGACATCAGACCCAGACCCACACGGCTTGCCTCCTGCGTGCGATCTCAGCCACTCTCGCACTATACTCCCTTGGCTCTTTGTAACGTCAGCTTCCTCTTCGGTCAGAGCAAGGGAGCATCTTTCTGGACCAATGCCCAGGGAGCAGGCTGGCTCATGCAACACTACCTCGTCCTCTGGTGGGCCCACAGGGGGTCTGTTTTAACAGTCAACCAGAGATGCGCAAATGGGTGAAGCACAAGGCGCAGAGAAGATGGGAGCGACAGGTGTGAGGGTCTCAGCCACCACTGTGGGAAAAATGTTCACAAAGCTTCAGCGGTAAAATGTCCAACTGCAAAAAGACATCACGGTGTGTAAAAATATGTCAAGGATTAATTACTCCCGGGCAGAGACCTAAGAATTGCTTAGCCTAGCTAGTCACCAAATGATGGTCCAACATGCAAATGGCACGTGTAGGGTTGTGTGCACACACAGTCACCACAAAGCTCTTGACCTCACCCAGGCTGACCCAGCACACATCCCCTTCACACTGACCACACAGGTGGCCACCAAGGTTGGGAATCAGAGAAAGGGGAACATGTGTGCGTGTGCACGAGTGGCCGCCACCCAACACATACGGTCAGAAATGGCCTTGGGTCACCCATTGCTATTCTCCCCTGCCTAAATGGAAAGAGGCCTGAGAGGTGCTCTCGGCCAATGTTGTCATTCTACAGGGAAGCGCTGAGCTGTGAACTGATGCACACAACTCACCCACAACTCACCACTCACCAAGAGCCGGCTGGAATCGAATCTAATTTTGCATCTCACAGCCCGGCAGTGCAAGATTCTAATCAAATGAGCAACCCCTGGAGAGGACTTTGAGTAGGGAATTGAAAAGGAGAGCAGGAAGGGGAGAAGACAAACCAAAGACTTGTGAGACTATGGTGTCAAGAAAGGTCAGCTCGCAGGATGTTAAATGCAGAAGCAGAGGAGCACTGGGTATCCAAAGTGAGTAACCCAGGACTTCCTCACAATTGCAAACGTGTTCCTGAGCAGGGCAAAAAAATGTGCGACTCCATTGTATAAATAGTTTCCACATAAGCGGCTGTTTCTGTCTCTGTCAGTTCAACACGTCCTTCCTTTCTGATCAAATGCAAATGCCTCAAGGCAACCAATCCTGTTCATAACAGACTGTCTCACGGAGAACAGGACACCTGTAATTACTACCAGCATATTTCAACAGAGACTAGTCTCTCACAAACGGTAGACAGACAAACAAGATGACTGAGGAGAGGATAATTAATCCATTTAGTCAACGTTCTTACCCTTAGAGGGAAGTTGGAACGTCCCCAAATGATACTTGTGTTGTCATAAGACTGTCACACCAAAATAACCTTCAGGTGAAATTAGGAAGAATTTGGCCGTTTGCAGATTCTCAGACAAAGAGAATGAAGATGATATGTAGATAGCCCAGCATTGTCAGGTTTTTCCAAACAAGAGCTTTTAATCCACAGAGGCTTAAACACAACACAAAGTGAGCAGTGAACTGGGCTCTACTGATAAACTCAATGTGGAATGCCTGGTTCAAGAATTATGCCAGGGATTCCGGCATGCCTGCCCTATGAGAGTTGATGAATCTTTGAAGCAGGGACTTTTTTCTTTTCACACCGGATATTAGTCTTTATTTGAAACCTGATTCTTGCTAACATCTGACTTATTGAATGAACACAGAGTAGTCAACTAATATTTCAACTGGGATATGATCTCATTTCTACCTATCAAAAAAGGAACAAAGTGAGTCAGCATCCTCACTATTTTCTTCGAAACAGACACCCCCAATTCTGTACCGATTTGCAGATGGAGCTAACTGGGAACCAAAACACTCAAAAGGGAGCGGGATCCTAGGGCGTAGGGGGCACGTGAGGCTGGAGGGAGAGCAGCTGAGGCCAGCTTCCCTGGCCTGAACTGGGAGGGAGGAAGGCAGGACTCGGGGATTAAAAGAAGGGGGACGAGGGGGTGGAGGACGAGAATAGGAGGAGAGGCCCCTGCCGGCAGACTTTAGATGCCCATCCAGTTAGCAATGACATGAATAATACATAGGGTGCAATTCTGAGACACACACACACACACACACACACACACACACACACACACAACCGCTTGCATATTCAAGGAATCCTGAAGACACAAGAGATGCAGGCGGACCTACAATTTTCAGATGTGGGTGGTGCAGGGACTCGTCCTTTCCTTCTTAACTCCTTCTATATTTCTGAACTTTCAACTGCCAAGGTATTGTTATGCAAAACATTGTACATCTATGCCTATTAACCATTAGCTCGAATTCTTATTAGAATTGGTAACCATACACATTTGTGTCTACCAGAGTTAGTCACCAATGGTTTCCATTTAAAAGGGGTAAATGAGCCGGGCACAATGGCTCATGCCTGCCATCCCAGCATTTTGGGAGGACGAGACGAGAAGACTGTTTGAGCTCCGGGGTTCGAGACCAGCCAGGGCAACTTGGCAAGACCTCGTTTCTACAATAACTAAAAAAAGAATAGCGGGGCATGGTGGTGCACACCTGTGGTTCCAACTACTTGGAAGGCTGAGGCGGAAAGATCACCTGAGCCCAGCAGGTCGAGGCTGTGGTGGCCGTGAGCGTGCCACTGCATTCCAGCCGGATGACAGTGAGAATCCCACTCAAAAAAATAAAAAGTAAAAAGGGTAAATGAATTTCAGAAGTGAGGGATGTTCAAGAATTGGCAGGGTCATGCAGCCCATCCCTTCTGAAAACGAGGGTGCTTCCCAGGGTCACACAGTCGATGTATCAACCTCTACAATGGTTCATGTTGAGCAAGCCCTGGGGAGGGGAGGCATGACCACCAAATAGAAAGGAGAAGTAGGTTGGGCACAGTGGCTCCTGCCTATAATCCCGGCCCTTTGGGAGGCCAAGGCGTTAGGGGTGCTTGAGGCCATACGTTCAAGAGCAGCCTAGGCAACGCAGCAAGACCCCATCTCTTAATAATAGCCCCAGGGTGGATTGCCTGAACCCACAGGTTCGAGACCCGCCTGGGCAGCGTGACCTCATCTCTACAATAAATCAAAAAATCAGCCAGGCATGGTAGCGTGCGCCTGTAATTGCGGCTACTCGGAAGGCTGAGGCGGAAGGATCGCCAGAGCCCAGCAGGTCGAGGCTGCGGTGGCCGGGAGCGGCCACTGCACTCCAGTCTGGGCGACAGAGTGAGACTCCAACTCAAAATAAATAAATAAATAAATAAAAATAATAGCCGCAGGGGAGAGCGCACAGGCCGCAGGCGCAGAATGTCGGGGCAAGCAAAATCAGGTAAAGGAGTGCTGAAGAGGGCTACAGATTGAGGGATGTTAGAACCAACTAAACGGTGAGGCCAGCTCTATGTATGTGAGATTATATGCACAATTTAAATGTCTGTGTCAAGGGAAGTCCCAAAAGGATAAATGTAGCTTAGCGTTGGTGGTCCTATTACAACGAAGAATTTCCCGGCCAAATGCTGTTTGCTCAAAGGGCGCAGGGAAGACATATCCCCTGAGAGATGAAGCGCATGGCCGAGCTACTTCTACAACCTGGGGTATCTCCTCTCACGCTGTGGCATAGGACCTTCCACTCTGCATCCCTGGGACTCTGAGAAGAAACGACAAGAATAACAAAAACCATGCTTTGCAAACAGGGGTCTGGGAACGGCCCTAAATATTAATAATACCTGCTGCATGTGAGAAAAAACAGAGCACAAGGGCAGAAACTCCAACACGGTCACGTCTGAACTCATGATCTTGGCCCTGGAAGCCTGGACTTCTTCCGAAGTTCCCTAGTTCAAAGACACACAACCTCTTCCATTTGGCTGAGCAAGCCAGGACCCTGGGAGTTACGTGAGCCACCACGCCTGGCCAAGAACTATCTCAATTTGATTTCTCACTATCATATTCCCAAGGCCCAACACAATGCCTGACATGCAGTAGGTGATCATCGTAAGAAAATTGGGGGGGTAAGGCTACCATTTATTGAAGGGCAAGATATCCCTTGGCTAGAGAACGCATGTATCACCACACGCAAGCACCCAGAGATGGATTATCCAAGGCCTAGCCATGCAGGATTCCCTCAGGGGGAGCATCAGCACTCCGCATCTTCACAAGACCCTCACTCCTGAAGAAAAAGGAGGACTTGAGCATCACACATCCTGTTTCCCAACCTCACGAGACTTCTCCTGGAGATAAGCCCCACTCAGACACTGTTAGATCTTTGCCCTTCCCTCTTCACGCAAACGAAGACAGAAGCAAAACACAACAGAGCACAAGACAGACAAAACCCTGTAGAAGCACACACAACCAGTGATGAGAAACAGAGTTCCATCATACATGATATTAAAAAGAGGTTTTACTAGGATTGAAATAGACTTAAAAACCGAAAGGAACGGATGAAATTTGATATGTAATACATAAATCACGTCAAAAGCCCTTGACCACGCAGGGAAAAAAATACCCAATAAAAGGAAAAAAAAGCTCCAGGGGCGAACGGAGCCATTTGCAGTCTGAAATAAGGCTGGCTGCATGAGGAAGCGGCCATCAGAATATTTCTTTCTCATCTCATCACAGAACCACACCTAACGTGAGTGAGAGGTGCTCACACTCACATTCTTTCAGTAGTTCTCGACTTCAACATGGCTTCCGGTGTTGCCTTCTTAGGATTCAAAGATTAAGCCTAACTTGTTTTGTGCGAGCCATTTTCTTTCATGGTGTAAGCCAGATGAGCTGCTTTAGGAGATTCAATAGTATCTGTTACTCAAAAAAAAAAAAAAAGACGATATAACTCATAAAGGAATCATTAGGGCAGATTATTTTCGATTCAAAGCCAGAAAGGGTAAATATTGAGCCTGTTTAAAAACAAAACCCTACAAATACACCCTTACAGCTATACTATCAAAGCGTGCCTAATTTTAACTACCTCCCCCATGTTGCGAGCTGTGAGCCATGAATCTGCAAGAAGTGTCTTTTTTTAGGCACAGATCACACCAGCTTTCATTATTGGTAGAAAACACTATTTTGATCTCAAAGCATGTATATAACATTATGCAACATATTGTACTACTGTAACATCTAGAAGAAGTTAAACATTGTACAAAGATAATGTTCTTTAACGGTACTGGATAAAACATGCAATGCATAGAAGACTTTCAAAGATTTCCTCCATTTTGTAAGGTGAAAGTCAGACGGCACAGGGCAATTGGCCTGCAGAAACACAGATAACCAATAAAGATTACAGCTTCCAAGTTCTTCACTTTCTTCTTAGCATAGAACACTCTCTGACTGTGGGAAAGACTCGACACTGAAGGAAAAAAAGGCACTCACGCCATTCTCTCCCCACACTCCCTGTTCTCATTTTTCTGCATCCTCTGCCCACACACTCTGATTTCAAGATATATCTAATAAGATAAAAGGCAAGATTTACAACTAGTTCTCTCCGGCCCACGGAAATTAACTAACCTCTTTCAAATGAAGACCATAAAGGAAATATGAAAACGAAAGCAGTGTTCATCAAGAAGTAGAGAATATTGACTGCTACTGGATAAACCTATGAAACAATACACTAAGTTCACTCTGTCAACAAAATAATTCAGACCCACGGTCAAACAGGACATAAACTCTTCATTGATTTATGGACCTCATATCTTCGGGGATGTGTCACCAACTTATGTGCTGTATCCTGGTGTTGGCACCTGGGCTTGGATAGAGGTGGAAGAGAATGTGAGATGGTTTGTCAACAGGCAGTTCCCTGTGGACTACTCACCTCAGGAAGCGCTTGTTGTTCGCTCTGTATTTCAGAAACAGTCTGCCAAAAGCCATGCTTGCAAATGAGTACAGGGAAGGTCAGTTCTAGACAACGTCAGGTATT
>NW_007232975.1:18693-32135 GCF_000164805.1 Carlito syrichta | reverse complement strand
GCGGGCTCGCCCGCAGCCGCTTCGCTGTGGCCTGGGAGACTGGACAGGTTGGGCCCAGTTTTCTCCGCTGGGCAGCAAGATACAAATCTCGGAGATATCCGCAACGTTTTCTGGGGAGGAGACAGGTTGTGCTGCAGTTTTTTGGGGTTTTTTTTTAGAAATAAGCATGCTCTTGGCATAGCACTTTTAGCTTTTTATTTCATGGGAAGCCAGTACTCCAGAAATCACACTACAAGGCGATAGGGGGTTTCTAAGCTGCCATTAACTAACTGGGATCTTAAAAAGTCGCTTCGTTTCTCTGGGTCTCAGTTTCCGATGCGTAAAATTGTCATTTGAAGTAAAAGAATACTAATTTTAAAGCTAAATATTCATTGGATCTGTATTCTATTTTCAGGATAGCTACATTCGCGAACTAGGAAATTCAGCATATTCACAGGCATCACTGTTTAGATCAGAAAACAGTCACAGATGTTCAGTTAACAGTGGTTAAAAGAATCACATTTCCTTTAAATAATTCATAATAAAGAACTGCTTTTAAGAAAAAAAGAAGCAACAAATATTTATTTAATTTTTTATAAAGAAAAATACGTTACGTTATAAAAATTATTTTTATAGACATTACTTTTTTAAAGCTTCTATGGCATATTGAAAATTTTTATTTTAAAGAAGTGGAGTTTAGGATTAAGTATACAAGTGGTCATTGTACAGGTAAAGTTTGGGCCTCCCTTTGGTCCCCACTTTGCCTGGTTTGAGATCAAGTACCCTTAATGAGGAAGTGTTCCCTTCCCTCCCCTGGCAGTTTCTCACTACTTCCAATCCCTTTCTTATAGTATTATGATAATTGTTCAGGGTCTGCTTATGAGTGAGAACATGTGGTACTCAGTGAATATTTTTAATAAAATATTTTTGAATTTTTAAAAAAGCTTGGAACACAAAAATTAATCAGAATATGTATTTATAATTGCAAGGCTCCTTTATCACTTTAATACTGCAAAATTTTAAATGGATCATGATTCCTTATCATAAAAGTATGCTTTTTCTCACTATCTTTGGTTTTAAAAAATGTTTGTAAGGTTAAAATTTGATTCACCAAATTGTGGTTTAATTGTGAAAATAAATAGCAAACATTCATGGTTTCCTTAATAGTTATTCATCTGACAACCTACATCTACATTCATCTTAGTTGATGTAATAATACATCTCGAAATGTTCTTTAGTTAAACATTTCAGAATTCCCAAATGAAATAATTTCAGGAACTGAACTGAGGCTAGTACTACCCTAACCTTCATTAAAAAAATCAATTCTCCAGAAATGTGTAGCATATTTTTTAAAAAATGTTAGCTATAATATTAGAGATTTAATGAGTATTAGAAGATCAGAATTTGGAAAGTGGTGTTTTTAGTATAATTTTCCAGCTTCCAATCAACTGAAAAATGCAAGTAAACAACTCTGCACATTAACCAAATTCAATTTAATTAATTGTTAACTCCAACAATGGTGGAGGCCAGTACAAAACTGGATACAAAACTTCCTTCAGGTAGCTCTGGATCTATAGTTCTAAAACATATCCATGTAACTATAGTGTGGAATAAGTGCTATAACAGAAAGATGAACTATAGAAATATATACATAACAACATACATACATACATATATACACACATATATAAATGCATCTCCCCAGGAAAAGGTAACTGACTGTGTCTTAAGAGGCCATTCAAGATGCCTTACCTTCAAAATATGTTGAAATCTGATCTTTAACATTTTGAGTCTGTGTCTAAAACTGATAAATCTGCAGGACTACTATATAAAGCTGGAATAGTTAATTATTAATTTATAATGAGATCCTTGATGAAAATCAATGCTAAAATTCTCAATAAGATTCTAGCAGACCAGATCCAACAACACATCTCAAAAATGGTCCACCATGACCACGTAGGCTTCGTCCCCAGGATGCAGGGCTGGTTCAATATTTGCAAGACCATAAATGTAATGAAATGCATCAACAGATATAAAAACAAAAACCACATGACTATATCACTAGATGCAGAAAAAGCTTTCAATAAAATCCAGCACCCATTCTTGATAAAAACCCTTGAACATTTAGACATAGATGGAACATACTTCAAAGTAGTAAGAACCATCTGTGAGAAACCCACAGCCAGCATACTGCTAAACAGATGGAAATTGGAACCATTTCCCCTGAAAACCAGAACAAGATAAGAATGTCCACTCTCATCCCTCCTGTTTAACATAGTATTGGAAGTCCTAGCTAGAGCAATCAGACAAGAGAAGGAAATCAGGGGTAGCCAAATATGAAAAGAGGAAGTTAAGTTATCTTTCTTTGCAGACAACATGATTCTATACCTCAAAAACCCAAGAGAATGTGTTAAAAGCCTTGCACTGATAAAGGACTTTGGCAAAGTCTCAGGGTATAAATGAGCAAAAGACTGTCACATTCCAATACACCACCACCAAACAAACAGAAACCCAAATAATAATCCCATTCACGATACACACACACACACACACACACACACACACACACACACACACGAAATACCTTGGCATCTACCAAACCAGAGAAGTGAAAGACCTTTACAATGAAAACTACAAACCGGGCTCGGTGGCTCAGCCTGTAATCCCGCGCGCCTTGGGAGGCTGAGGTGAGTGAATTGCCTGAGCCCATGGGTTCGAGACCCACCTGGGGAACTTGGTGAGACCACATCTCTACAATAAATAAAAAAATCAGCCAGGCATGGTAGCGCGCGCCTGTAATTCTGGCTACTTGGAAGGCTGAGGCGGAAGGATTGCCGGAGAACAGCAGGTCGAGGCTGCGGTGGCGGTGGTCTGGGCGACAGAGTGAGACTCCATCTCAAAAGAAAAGAAAAGAAAAGAAAACTACAAAACACTACTCAAAGAAATCAAAGGTGACACAAACAAACGGAGAAATATTCCATGCTCATGGATTGGAAGAATCAACATTGTTAAGATGTCCATCCTACCTAGGCAATCTACAGATTTAATGAAGTACCCATAAAATTACCAGCAGCATTCTTCTCAGACTGGAAACGACACACAGGAATTCATATGGAAACATACACAACCACAACTAGCCAAAACAAATCCTCCGTAAAAACAAAAACAAAAACAAAAAAACAGATTGGGAGGTATCAGCTCCCAGACTTTAAACTTTATTATAAGGCTACAATAATCAAAACAGCCTGGTATTGGTACAAGAACAGGCATATAGACCAATAGAACAGGATAGAGATTCCAGAAGCAAAACCTCAATTTCTCTGCCAGCTCATCTTCAACAAAGCCTCCACCATCAACCACTGGGGAGAGGAGAATCTACTCAGTAAATGGTGCTGGGAAACCTGGCTTACCACATGCAGAAGATTAAAATAAGACCCCTGGCCAGGTTCGGTGGCTTAGTCCATAATCCTAGCACTTTGGGAGGCCGAGGCGAGTGGATTGTCTGAGCCTGCAGGTTTGAGACCAGCCCGGGCAACTTGACAAGACCTCATCTCTACAATAATAAAAAATTGGCTGGGTGTGGTAGCACGCACCTATAGTTCCGGCTACTGGGAAGGCTGAGGAGGAAGGATTGCCAGAGCCCAGCAAGTTGATGCAGGGTGGCCATGAGTGTGCCACTGTACTCCAGCCTGGGTGACAGAGTGATTCTCCAACTCAAAAAATGAAATGAAATGAAATAAAATAAAATAAAGTACCCCTACCTATCACCATACACGAAAATCAACTCTAAATTTAAAAATCAACTCAAAGACCTAAACATAAAATCTCAAACTATAATAACCTTAGAAAATGCAGGAGACACCCTTATGGAAATTGAAGCTGGCATCCAATTCCTGAGCAAAAACCGAAATACATGGACCATAAGAGATAAGATAGACAAGTGGGAACTCAAACTGAAAAGCTTCTGCAAAGCCAAAGAAACCATTAAGAGAGTGGGAGACAGTTCACAGACTGGAAAAAAAATATTTGCTAACTGTATATCTGACAAAGGTCTAACATCTAGAATCTACAAGGAACTCAAATGTGCTGAAAGGAAAAAACCAAACAGCCTTATTACAAAGTGGGCAAAAGATATGAATAGTTTTCTCGAAAGAAGACATGAGCAGCCAACAAATACATGAAAAAATGCTCAGTCTTACTAGTCATCACAGAAATGAAAATTAAAACTACACCGAGGCTGGGCACAGTGACTCAAGCCCATAATCTCAGCACTTTGGGAGGCCGAGAAGAGAGGACTGCCTGAGTCCATGGGTTCGAGACCAGCTTGGGCAACTTGGTGTGACGTTGTCTCTACAATAAATTAAAAAATAAACTGAGCGTGGTAGTGCATGCCTGTAGTTCCAGCTACTTGGAAGGCTGAGGTGGAAGGATCCCCTGAGCCCAGCAGGTCTAGGCTATGGTGGTCGTGAGCAACGTGCCACTGCACTCCAGCCTGGGTGATCGAGTGAGACTCTGACTCAAAACAAAACAAAACAAAACCACACTGAGATACCACCTAACGCCAGTCAGGATGGCCATCATCAATAACTCAAAAAACAACAGATGCTGGAACACTTCTACAGATGTGGGGAAAAGGGAACACTTCTACGCTATTGGTGGGAGGGTAAACTAGTATAACCTTTGTGGAAAACAGTTTGGCGGTTCCTAAAAGATCTAAAAATCGACCTTCCATATGACCCTGCAATACCCCTACTGGGAATATACCTGGAGGAACTCAAATCACTCTATGGAAAGGATACCTGCACACGCATGTTTATTGCAGCATTGTTCACAAAAGCAAAAACATGGAACCAACCCGTGCTGCCTATTGATAGAGGACTGGATAAAAAATTGTGGTACATATACATGAAGGAATATTATGCAGCCATAAAGAAGGACAAGATTATGAACTTCACAGCAACTTGGATGGACTTGGAGTCTATAATACTGAGTGATCTCTATAATACTGAGTGATCATGTTCTCACTCATAAGTGGACCTTGAACAATTACCATAATACTATAAAAAAGGGATTGACAGGAATGGGAAACTACCAAGGGAGGCGGGGGCACCCTCATCAACAAGGGTACCTGCATAATGAACATTTGTATACCTGATCCTGAATTGTATCCCACGTCTTTAAAATTTTTTTAAAAAATTTTTTAATTTATAATGAGGATTTTAACATCTTAGGGGCCTAGACTTTCTTTTGTGATTATTGTGATGTCTGTCTTGGCATACTTATTATATTTGGAAGTCAAATTACAACCAAAAGGTTGTTTGGGAAACTTGAATTTACAGAGAAAAGATTTAATCAGTGGATTTTAAATTTTAAAAAGTTAATAGCTTAAAATAGAATATCAAGGTACATAAATGAGTTCCTTCTTCTAGGGATAGTAATTGTTCATTGATAATCATCCTCCCTTCTTATGGCCACCTTTTTTTTCTCTCTCTGATATGCTAATGTTTTCAATCTGGTTATATTCTCTTTGGTTTGGAAATCCTTGTGACTGTTTCAAGTGTCTGCTCATTCCTTCTCTGAAGAAGTTCATCTTCAGCATAAAGTTTAAATTCCAAATGGCAAGCTTATTTTCCTTAGGACAGTTTTCTGATGGGGTTAGCAAAGTGGGATTGGAGGAGGTTGTTACAGTCCCTACGTGCTGGCAATATGATTCAGGTGATTAGTGGTACCTGTATATGGCACGAAGAGGCAGATTATCAGAGAAGGCTTCACACAGGGGATGCATTTTTTTCTGGACTGACAAAATGACAAAGCCAGCTTGATAGGAAGGACGTTTTAGCAGAGGGACACAAGGAAATCTGTGGCCTAGGAAAATGCCTTATTGAAATGCATTCCATGCTGTGGCAGAAATTTTCTGTGAGGATTTAATTCAAAGGTGATTCACTTTCAAGTAAAAAGAGAAATGAAGTGAGTTATCAGCTGCTGGTCATCTGCCTCAACGTGTGCTTTTGAAGCCTTGCAGATTGCACGTTCTATCTAGCCTGTAACTTGTGGACAGCGGTCGGGAGAATGATTTCAGAGAATATTCAGTAAATTTCTAATGTCAAACTTCAACTACTGCATTATGTTTGTCTAGTCATTTCTTTATTGTTATTGTACAGCTTTATTGAGATATAACTGATATTCAATAAACGGCAAATTTAAAGTGTACAGTTTGAAAAATTTTCATATGTATTTGTACCTGTGAAGTCATCACCACAATCAAGATAATTAAATTATCCATCTTCTCAAAAAGCTTCCGTTTGCCCTTTTATAATTCTTTTCTCCTGCCCCATGAGTACACAGATAACCACTAATCTGCTTTATCACCATATGTTAGTTTGCATTTCCTGGAATATTATATAAATGAAATAAATGGACTCCTTGTTTTTATTTATTTGTATTTTTTTTTCAGTTGGAATCTCACTCTGTCGCCCAGACTGGAGCGCAGTGGCCGCTCCCGGCCACCACAGCCTTGGCCCGCTGGGCTCCAGCGATCCTTCCACCTCAGTCTTCCAAGTAGCGGGAACTACAGGCACGTGCTACCACACCCGGCTAATTTTTGATTTGTTGTGAGACAAGGGCTTGCCAAGTTGCCTGGGCAGGTCTTGAACCTGCAGGCTCAGGTAATCCACTTGCCTTGGCCTCCCAAAGTGCTGGGATTACAGACTGAGCCATGGAACCCGGCTGACTCCTTGTTTTTATGTGGTTTCTTTCACTCAGCATAATTATTTTGAAATTTATCTGTGCTGTTGTGGATATCGATGGTGCATTTTCTTTTGTTACTGAGTAGTATAGATGTGCCACATTTCGTTTACTAATGTATGAGTTGTAAGGTTGTTTCCGGTTTTATGGTTACTACAAATGAAGTTGCTATAAATATTGGTGTATATGTCTTTCATTTTTCTTGAGCAAATTTCTAGGAGTAGAACATTAGGCATACTTTCTCTCTCTCTCTCTCTCTCTCTCTCTCTTGAGTCAGGGTCTCACTCTGTTGTCCAAGGTAGAGTGCAGTGACACCATCACTGCTCATTACAGTCTACAACTCCTGGGCTTAAGTGATTCGCCTGTCTCAGCCTCACAAGTAGTTGGGACCATAGGCGTGCACCACCACATCTGGCTATTTTTGTTTTTTTTTGTAGAGATGAAGTCTTGCTATGCTGCCTAAGTTGGTCTCAGACTCCTGGGTTCAATTAATCCTCCTACTCCACCTCCCAAAGTGCTGGGATTACAAGCATAAACCATCATGCCTGGCTGGACATACCTCTTAAGAAACTGCCAAATTGTTTTCCAAAGTGGTTGTATCTTTTACATTTTCACTAACAATGTATGAAGGTTCCCATTTCTCCACATCCTTTCCAATACTTGTCACTGTCTGTCTTTTTTTTTATTATAGCCATTCTAGTGGGCGTGAAATGGTATCTTATTAAGGTTTTGATTTACATTTTCCTAATGACTCATGATGTTGAACATTTTTTCATATGCTTGATTATTATCCATATTTTTTGGTGAGATGTCTGTAGAAGTTTTTTGCTCATGTTTTTATTGAGTTGTTTGATTTTTAATTGCCACTTTTTTGATAGCCTACATACAAGTGTTTATTGTCGTGTATTTTGGCAAACAGTATCAAATTTTTCTTTTATGGGTTTTGCTTTTAATGTCATATCTAAGAACTCATTGCTTAATCCAAAGTCACAGAAATATTCTATTTTTTAAATTTTTTGCATTTTAACATTTAGGCCTATAATCCATTTTGAGTTAACTTTTGTATATGGACCAAGGTTTATTTTTTTGCATATAGATGCCTAGTTTTTCCAACACCGTTTGTTGAGAATACTATCCTTTTTCCATTTACTTGCCTTGGCACCTTTGTTGAAATTAATTGACCACATATATGTGTGTCTGTATCTGGGTTTTCTATTCTGTTCCATGGATTTACTTGTCTACCTTTAGTCCAATACTATACTTACTTAATTACTGTAGCTTTAAAAGTCTTGAAACCATGTAGTCAGATCCTCAAACTTTGTTGTTGTTGTTGTTCTTTTTTTATTAAGAGGACAGAAAAGCTCCCACAGTGGGAGGGGACCCGAGGGGGTTGCCCAACTTTGTTCTTCTTATTCAAAATTGTTGGCATTGTGCTAAATCCTTTGCATTTCCATATACATTTTAGAGTCTACTTGTCAATGTAGACAAAAAGCCTGCTGGATATTTGATTGGGGTTGCATTGAGTCTATACATCAATTTGGAGACAATTAATATCTTAACAATATGGCTCTTCTGATCCATGAAGATGGTATATAAGTGCATCACAAAGAACATTTGACAACATTTGGACACAAACAACGAGCGTACTAGAGCTCCTTTTGTTGTACTCATACTTTTACAATCTATACTCCCATTCTTTCAAAAGTTTTGCTCCCAGATTGGTAGTGTGAGCATTACCACCATTCTACTTTCAGTATGAATTTGACTATGCTAAGAACCTCATATATATGGAATTACCATATTTGTTCTTTTGTGTCTGGCTCATATCATTTAGCATACTCTCTTTTAGAGTCATCCATGTTGTAGCATGCATTATAACATGTTCCTTTTTAAAGGCCAAATAGTATTCCACTGTATGTTGATAGGGGAAAAACCCAAAACTGTATAGAAGAACATTTTCACAAATTGGGAAGGAGTCAAGAGACTGGAGAATGACTTGGACAAGTACAGCTGGATGAGTAGAGGAGTTTATAAGGGCTTACGTATAGGGCACTGCTGGGTGGCAGCAGGATAGTTCTGGAGATCCATCCCACCACCTATCTCTGAGCTGCTTTTAAGCTAATTTTCTGGCTCTTTGCCTACTCTGTGCATGCAATGAGGTTGTCTTCTTGGGTACATACCAAGTGTGTTTGGATTCTCAGGGACATCTGCTCCTCGACAGGCACCATGACTTTGGCTTATCTCCTGGCCTTCAGAGTTCAAGCAATGGACACACACTCTTAAGTAATCTGGTGGGAATCCATTACTCTCTGTATGTGTATACAACATTTTGTGCATCCATTCATCTGTTAATGGGCATTTCAATTGTTTCCACCTTTTGGCCATTGCGAATAATGCTGCAATGAACACAGATGGACACATATCTGCTTTAGTCCCTGCTTTCAATTTTTTAAATTATATACCCAGAAATGGGATTACTGCATCATATGATAATCCTATATTAAATTTTCTGAAGAGCTACCATACTGTTTTCTACAGCAGATGCACCCTTTTACATCCCCACCAACAGTTCACAAGGGTTTTAGTTTTTCCATACCTTCAGCAACACTTGTTATTTTCTGGGCTACTTTTTGATAATAACAATCCTAATGGGTGTGAAGTGGAATCTCATTGTGGTTTTAGTTTGCATTACTCATTAGTGATGTAAGAGACATTTTTTAAGTTTCATGTTTACTCACATATTTACCATGTCCAGTGTCCTTCACTGGTTTGTTTATATCTACATTGCCATCTGATAACATATCCCTCCTGTCTGAAAGAATTTCTTTAACATTTCTTATTCTCATTGTGCATATATGATGGTAGGGAAATTCTTTCCGTTTCTGTATGTCTGTAAAAGTCTTTACTTCACCTTTATGTTTGAAAGATATTTTTGCTGATTATCAGAACTGATTACATATTTTGTGGGGCTCAATGCAAAGTGAAAAAGTAGAACATTTTGTTCAAACGTTATTAAGAATTTCAAGCCATCAGCAGCAGAGTGTTAAACCAAGCATGGTTCTTCTGAGTGCAAAACCTGTGTTACTACACAAGTTGCACACATTAGATGGCTACACTGCAGTTGTAGAATTCTAAGTGACTTCCTTTTTTTCCTTTAGTACTTTAAAGATGTTTTGCTGTCAATTTTTCTAATAAAAATTCTGCTGTCATTCTTATCTTTGTTCCCCTTTATATAATGGATCTTTTTTCTCCCCGTTACTTTAAACTTTTTCTCTTTATCACTGATCTTAAGCAATTTGATTACAGTGTGCCATGGTATAGATATTTTCATATTTCTTGTGCCTTGGGTTTGTTGAACTTATTGGATCTTTGTGCTTATAGTTTTCACTATAGTTGGATAATTTTCAGTCATTATTTCTTTAAAAATACTCCTTTCTTTTGGGGCCTGCAATTACACATATATTAGATCACATGAAAGTTTCCCACAGATCACTCTTCATTTTTTTCAGCCTTTTTTCTCTCTTTGTTTTATTTTTTGGATCATTTTCATTCCTGTGTCTTCAAGTTCACTAACCTTTTCTTCTACAGTGTCTAATCTGCTCTTAATTCCATTCAGTGTATTTTTAATGTCAGATATTTTTTTTTGTCTCTAGTAGTAGTTTATAACTTCCATGTATTTTACTTCTCTTCATCTAACTTTGTTCTAACCTCTTGAACATATAAAATGCTATAATAACTTTGTATTCTAATATTCTGAGTCTGTTTCTCATGTTTGATTTTTCTCTTCATTTTGAGTGGCGTTTCCTGCTTCTTTGCATGCCTGGTAATTTTCATTAAATGCCACACATTGAGTATTTTACCTATTGTTTGTTATACAGATTTGTATTCTTGTAAATCTTCTTGAGGTTTATTCTGGGCCACAGTTAAGTTACTTGGAAAAAGTTTGATCCTTTTGGATTTGCTTTTAGGCTTTGTTAGGCGGAATCAAAGCAGCTTTTTCTTTTCTTACAGGATTAATTTTGCCCACTACTTGGGTGATAGCCTTCTGAGTACTCTATCCAATATCCTGTAAATAGGAGACTTTTTCCACTTTAGTAGGTGAGGAAACAAACTATTTCTATCCTTGTATGAACCAAGAGGATTGTTCACTCTGATTATCTCATGTGGTCCTTATCCAAATCTCAGTGGTTTCCTTATACAAATGTGGTGATCAGTACTTAGCTGAATACTTAGAAAGACCCTTCACAGATCTCTAGAATTTTCTCTTTCTGGAACTCTGCCCTATGAACTCTGCCTTGGCCCTCTCAAATCCCAACATGATCTCTTCAACTTAGGGAGATCACCAGGCTCTGCCTGGGTTCCCTCTTACCACTGCCACTTGTAAACTCCAAGGCAGTACGACAGGGCAGTTATATGGCTGACTTTGCTTATTTCTTTTTTCTATTGGATCACTGTCCTGTGCTGCCTGATATTTAGTGTCTGAAAACCATTGTTTTATCTACTTTGTTCAATTGTTTAGTAGCTTCTGCAGGGGTGAGGGGAAATAAATATGGATTCTACTTACTGTCTATAAGTAGGAGTGTCTTTTTTTCTTTTTTTAGTTTGAGTCTCTGTTGCCTAGGCTGGAGTGCAATGTCATGCTAATGGCCACTGCAGCCTTGACATGAGGGGCTCACGTCTCTCAAGTTAGCGGGGTCTCACCAAGTTGCCCAGACTGTTCTCAAATCCCTGGGCTCAGTCAATCTTTTCACCTCTGCCTCCCAAAGTGCTAGGATTGCAAACATACACCACCACACCTGGCTGTATCTTTCTAGCCAAGTCATAAATTCATCATTTTCAACCCTAGTTACATATTAGAATTACCTGAGGTACAGGTGCCAGCCCAGACCAATTAAATCAGACTCTTTCAGATCGAGATTCTAACATCAGTATTCTTTAAAGGCACTCCAGCTTTTCTTATATACAACAGGGTTAAAGAACTTTTATATTAAGAAACTGTTGTATTTATAGACATCTGAGAAACTTTTATGTTCTGTCACTCCAGCCAAGACATAGAGGTGGTTGGTTGGCTTTTTTTTTTTTTTTTCAATAGGCAGTGTGAAGTTACAGAAGACTTAAAGCAGGGTCTGACATACTTGTTTTAGAACCCTAAGTGTGGCAACTGAGTGGGAGATGGGTTTACGTAGCTAAGTGAAGAGACAGGATCATTGAGAAGTTACTGCAAGCGGTTCAGGGCCAGAAGTGATGAGGCCTGAACTCAGGCGCTGATATTGGGAATGGTGAAGGAGAGACAGAGCTGAGAATTTCTGAGTTAGAGTTGATGCAGCTCGTTGATCAATTGAGTGTGGGAAGTGCAGGAGAGGATGGACATAAACATGACACTCAAGTTTCTGGGTCAGTCCCAGAGTGGTCAGTAATCTCATTAAGTTAGGTAGGTAATAGGGCCATAGAAGCAGGTGTCAGGGAAATGAGATAATTGATTCAGCTGGGATCGCCAAAAGAACGCAGAATGTAGAACTGTCGCCTGGTCTTTAAACTCTTCTGAAGCATTCGACAGAGAAGACGTTTGAAAGCCTATCTTTTGCCGGGAGCGTGCCACTTCACTCCAGAGTCTGGGCAACAGAGTGAGACGCCAACTCAAAAAAAAAGAGAATTTTGTTTTGTTTTGTTTTGTTTTTTTTAATGTGAGTCCTTGGAATTGATTCTAAGGTGATGTTCTTAGCACTTTAGTTCCTGTTAAACTTTTATTTTTCCCCTATTATAAATGTAAGCTAAAACTGGGCTACTATGTCTCTAGGGATAAGCACAATGACAAAAAAAGTGGTAACTACTTTTGAGACTGTCGCAGTATACAGAATTATGTCATTCTAACACTCCAATCATATAAAAAAGTCGCTGTCAGCCTTGCTCACGGTGATCTATCAACCCAAGGAGGAACTCTCCGTCAAGACCCTGACACTGTGATCAGAGCCTCCAGACACTGCCATGAGAAACTAGAAGGTCTTCACCAAGGCCCTCGAATCCCCTTCCTCCCAGTGTTAGGGGATAGGGATAGTAGTCTTTTGCTCACTGCAGCTGCCAATACTTGGTCAGTCACCCCTCAGCCAGAGCACTTTGTTCACTGTCCTGTGTCAGAGCACTGAGTTCCACCCTTTTCTGAAGAATTATTAGAGCCAGAAAGTATGTGGGCTGAAAGTGGTTTCATATTTTTATTTTTTAATATTGTATATCTTCTTGTATGATTAGAAGCTATATTTTGTACTTAACCAGATATATTTTCACCCAAATGTGGGTATTCTTTGTAAAAAATAAAATGTAAAAAAATAAAGTATTTTTAATGGCAAAAAAAAGCCTATCTTTTTAAGTAGACCATATGAATTTGAACAGATGTGTCTTTCTGCTTTTATTTAACTTAGGTTAGTATTAAAATCTGTTTACAATTCTTGAACACACATCAGTTACTATTGTAAGAAAGTAGATGTCTTCTAGATGACAAAACGTCAGTTCAGGAATTACTGCTAACTTTTGTTTCATTTTGTATTTTTGGCTGTAAGAGCATCCATTCCGCCTTTCTCTGGACAATAACCCTACATTTCTTTTTGGAGAAGCACCTTTTATTTTTTTTTGATGTTGTTTGTTTATAGTCCTTGTGGGAAGTTCAATTAAGATACCCTGGCCTCCCTTAGCTAATGATGGTCATGAGACTCACACTAGAAAAA
>NW_007232975.1:16396-18618 GCF_000164805.1 Carlito syrichta | reverse complement strand
TCAGCCTTCCTAGTAGCCAGAACTACAGGCATGCGCTACCAAGCCCGGCTACTTTTTTTGATATGTTGTAGAGATGAGGTCTCACCAAGTTGCCCAGGCTGGTCTCTGAACCCCTGGACTCAGACAATTCTCTCACCTGGGCCTCCCAAAGTGCTGGGATTACAGGCTTGAGCCACCACGCCCGCCCCAAAGATCTAACTTTCTTTATAAAACACTGCATCTTCAGTGGAGCAGCGCAAAAGTGGTGGACCATCTGGTCCCTTCTTGCTACTTGGATCCTTATTGGTTTTTTTGGCATAGGCAGGATACCAACAACATCACATAGTCCTTTCTGAGCTTCAAAATTTTTTGAGCCTTTAACTGTGCCTTTGATTCAGTGAGTCTCCCCTTATAGCAAATCCTCTTCTAAAAAACTTAATGTTACCAGAGTTTTTTTATTGGTCTTTCCAAAAAAGTATGTGTAGGGTGCTGGGTATGATTGTAGGTGCTAGAACAGAATGAGGCTCAAGGTTATCAGATAAAGGCTATCCCCTCACAAACTTAAGTTTAATGAAGTTATAGTAGAACTGGTGAGGATATAGACAGAAAATTAGTCAGCAGATATGCAAATAAAATGATTTCTGATATTAATACAGTTTAAAAAGAAAACAAAATAGTATCATTGTCTAGGGAGGGACTCAGCAGGTGACAAAAGAACTGCAGTTGCAAAACCCCGAAGGGAGGAATGAGCTTGGTGTGTTTGAGGAGCAGAAAGACCAGTGCATCTGGAGTGTAACAAACAAGAGGAGGGGGCGGAGGTGAACTGGAGCCAGGTTATGTGAGACCTGGTAGGCCATGGTAAGAAGTGGATTTTGTTCTGAGGATGTTGGGAAGCCAGTGACACAGGAACATGACACAGTTTGGAAAACGTTTGCAAATACTAACCTGCTGTTGGTGAAGAGATTTTAGGAGGCCAAGAGTAGAAGCAAGGGAGATCGCTTTGGGGGTTCTTGCCGTAAGTAGTACAGGTGTGTGATCATAGTGATTTAGACATGGTGGTAGCAGTGGGGCTGGTAAGAAGTGAACAGATTCAAAATATGTTTTGGAGCACCAACTGGATGTTCTGGTGTATTGCATGAGGCAAATGAGGTGAAGAAAGTTTCACTGGCCTTTTTCAAAAGAGGAATTTTCCCCCTTTGCCACAGGAATTAGTTCAGGAATGGGCACTTGACTCAAGTTAACTCAAACAGGATTCTTCAGAAGCCTACTGGAAGAGGCAGCATTTCTTCTAATGAATGTGAACCCAGGGGAGAATATAGGCCTGGGCCTCCCAGCAGGTAGCTTGGTACCCTGAAGATCCTGAAAACAAAAGCAGTACAGAATATAATTGATGGATGGTGAGAGACACTTGCATTGTTGAAATCTTTGTAGTAAACTATGCTTGAAACCTTTGGTTGAAGTTTTTTGTCCCCACTTATTATGGGGTTGGGATGGCCCTGAATGATGTAAAATAAAATTTTTCACAGAAGTTTGCATATGGTGACCAAATGCTCATGGTGAAAGGGTGACAGCGGACTTTGAGCATTCCCCCAGGACACTCCAGCCTCTTCAAATTATCTGTTCTCTTAAGTCTTATTTGCCAGAGTAGCCTCATAAGTACAGGTATTGATTCATATTAGATCTTCCAGGAGTTCCAGGGTTCTGTGATGATTTTATGTTATGATCCCTGACATTCCATGGCAGCAGCATTATCGTTGCTATAATCATCACTACACTTATAATTTGCATTATTAACATTTATTGAGTACATGCTGCATGCTAAGTCCTTTCTTAAGCATCTTATAAGCATAATTTCACTTACTCCTCATTGCACTTCTGTGAGAAAGATGCGGTGCCCATTTTAATAGAAAGTTTAAGTAATTTGATAAATCATATGGTTATGAAGTGATAGAGGTTGTGCTTAACTTGTAGGTGTTAATCTTCTGTTTCATGTGCACTAGAATTTTTGTCCATCTTTTATTATTTTAAAATTTTCCATTCAACGAACCTAAGTTTACTTTTCCTTAAAAAACAAAAACAGAAGCCTTTGATAGATCTCGGACAAAAATGATCTGGTCTCCAAATTAGCTAACGAAAGTGAAAATGTCATCTGTTTTAAAATAATAAACCGCGTGATTAAAATCTAACATTATGGGGATTTGCTTTCTTTTTTTTTCTTTTTTTTTTTTTGAGTTGGAGTCTCA
>NW_007232975.1:0-16375 GCF_000164805.1 Carlito syrichta | reverse complement strand
CGTTGGAGTCTTACTCTGTCGCCCAGACTGGAGTGCAGTGGCCGCTCCCGGCCACCGCAGCCTCAACCTGCTGGGCTCCAGTGATCCTTCCGCTTCAGCCTTCCGAGTAGCCGGAATTACAGGCATGCTCTACCACTCCCGGCTGATTTTTTGATTTATTGTAAAGATGAGGTCTCGCTGCCCAGGCGGGTCTTGAACCCGTGGGCTCAGGCAATCCATTCACCTCAGCCTCCCAAAGACGCGGTAATTTTTAATTTATTGTAGATACGAGGTCTCAAACCCGCAGGCTCAGACAATCCACTCGCCTTGGCCTCCCAAAGTGCTGGGATTACAGGCTGAGCCACCGAACCTGGCCTGCTTTCTAATTTATAAGGCAAAATGCCTGAAGGTCAGAGAAATAAATGACCTGTTTAAAACAAAAGGAAGTGTACTTGGACATGACCAAGAATCTTTCAAAAAAGCATCAGAGAGCTCTATATTCAAGTTAATAAAAATGGGTAAATTGTACATTTCAAAGGAGAATCTGGGACACTGTTCAAATAACAAAGACTTAAACCAAGCTGGGTTCACTGCCCAGAATAACAGGCACATGCATTTATAAAATGGGGAGTTTTTATCCACTGTATGCATGCTCACTCACATCCACATCTAACCGTATAACACTAACTCAGAAAATTGGCCCAGTGAAAGAAATATTAACATGAACAAGTGACCCTAGTGTATAAACTGAAACAATATCATATTTTAGCTTCCTTAACATATTTTGGCTATGTAAGCCTTGACTTTAAAACTTCTAATTATTGGAAAATAATTACAATGACTAAATTAATTTTTGCAGCTTTATTGTAGTTTCAACACGAAAGGTTTCCATAGATTGCATATAGTTTCTAAAAGAAAAAAATGCTATTGATAGTAATTAAAAGCACAATCTGGAGAGAGCATATTTAGGCCATATATTCTACAGACTGGTCTTATAAAGGTGCTACTTATGACTTCTGAATTTTCACCATACCGCTTCCTGTTGTGCAGCCTTAAATAACTGCCCTGACTTCTCCGTCCTTCTTTACTGTAGAGAGAATAATAGCTTCTTTGAGAATAGGAGGACTGGGTTTTTAACTCTACAGCATGATCTTAGATTGAGGAAAGATGGTCTAGGAGTCTTTGTATTAGTTACTTCAGTTGACCTTTGAACAACACAGGTTTGAACTGTAGGGGTTGACTCATACGCGGATTTTTTTTTCAATTAATATAGTGGAAATTTTATTGGAAATTTGTAACAATTTGAAAAAACTTGCAGATGACCCATATAGCCTAGAAGTATTAAAAAAATTAAGAAAAAGGCAGGCATTTCATGAATGCATAAAATATATGTAGATACGAGTCTACTTTATCATTTAATACCATAAAATCTATTACACAAAGGTAAACGTTCTCAAAATGTACACAAACACAGACCATACATAGCATCATTCTCAGTTGAGAGAAATATAAACAAACATAAAGATGCAGTATTAAATCATAACTGTATAAATTCACTGTGGTCCATACTGTACTACTGTAAGAATTTTGTGACCAGCTCCTGTTGCTATTACAGCAAGCTAAATGTTGAGAGTATCCGCTTAAAATGCCATGAGACGCTAATCATCTTTGTGCGATCGGTTCCTCTCTCACAGTAAAAAGTGATCGCTCGTGGTTCTTGTGCATATTTCACTGTGCTCAGAGCAATACCTTGGATAACACTGTGAAACTTGTACAAAGTGTCACTAGTGATGCTGGATATGCCCCCAAGGAGCAAAGAAAAGTCATAAGGTTACAATAAAAGGTTGAATTGCCTGATATGTGCTGTAGATTGAGGTCTGTAGTTATGGTTGCCACCCTTTCAAGATAAATGGCTCCAGCACGAGAGCCATTGTAAAAAAAATAAATAAATAAAAAGTAAGAGGAAATTCGTGAAGTCATCGGTATGAGAGCCTTGTATTTTATTTTGAGAAATAAAAATACCTTTGTAAAGGCATTTTTTGAAATACCTTTTTATCTTGTATTGAAAACACAACTTTTACGTGGGTGCACGATTTTTATAAGAAAGGCGTACCTACAGACGAGTATAATTCAAGAAAAAGTGAAATCATTATATGACAACCTAAAGGTGAAAGGTTTAACGCTGGAGAATTGAACACTAGCAAAGGATGATTTGACAGTTGCAGAAAGAGGTTTGGCTTAAAAATGTCAAGATAACAGGAGAAGCAGCTTCTGCCAACCAAGAGGCAGACAAGTGCTAAGGCACCATTAAGAAAATCGTCGAGGAGAAAGGGTATCTGCCTGAACAGGTTTTTAATGTCGACAAGAGTACCCTATTCTGGCAGGAAGAAGCACACAAAGAACATGTATCAGCAAGGAAGAAATAAGTGTTTCTAAACCAGTGCCTGATGACAAGGAAGAAGATATACGTAGTGCCAGAAAACAAGTGGACGTTAGACGGCCTGACAGAGCGTTTCAGTTAATTAAGACGGTTTTGACTTCTAAGACACAGACCCTTCTGTATTCTGGGTTCTGAAATGAAAGCAAATGGTGCGAGAAGGATCGGTGCTGTATAGAAGCAGAAGAGCCAGACAGAAGTTGCGTATGTCCGTAAAGTTCCACCACCTGTGCCGCCTCTCCTGCAGTCCCTTGCACCACTCCCTCCTCGGCCACCCTGAGGTGGCAAGACCAGCTCCTTCTCTTCCTCCTCCTCAGACTACTCAGTGTGAGGACGAGAATGAAGGCCTTTACGATGACTTCCACTTTTGGAGAGTAGATGTGTTTTCTCTTCGTTATGATTTTCTGAATATATCTTCTCCAGCTTATTTTGTTAGGAATACAGGCTATAATACATTTAACATACAAAATATGTGTTAATTGCCCGTTTATGTTATCAGTCAGGCTTCGTGTCAACAGTAGGTCATTAGGAGTTATGTTTTGGGGAGAGTCAAAAGTTGTACACACCCCAACCCCCATGATGTTCAGGGATTGACTGTAGTACTATGGCTGCATAGCAAATCACCCGACTTGGTGGCTGAAAATCACAAGTATTTAGTGTTTCATAGTTTCTGAGGGTCAGGAATCTGGGAGCAGTATAACTGCATGCTGTTGCCTCAAGTTCACTCATGAGATTGTAGTCAAGCAGTCGGCTGAGGCTGCAGTCATCTCAAGCCTGGACGGGGGCTGAATGATCCACTTCCAGGCTCACTCACTTGGTTGTGGCAGACGTTAATTCCTAATCACACCACCCGGATCTTCTTATAACATGGTGGTTTCCTTCTCCCAGCACACTCTAAGAGAAAGAGAGCAAGCATACAGCTTTTTCTTTCTCTTGGTTTAGCAAAACCTTAAAAGACTTTTGTGTCTCTTTCCTCCTCCTGCCTCAGCTGGCCCTTAGGACTTCCTCTTTATCTCAGTCTTCCAATACAGCTCCCTGCTTGGTCTGTTTTGGTTTTACAGGCAGAACTCACTGAATGTCAAGGAGGACCAGAAGTGAGGCCCTAATTCTTGAAAATAAAATAGCTAAAAAAACCCGGGCTCTGCTGTCAACTGGACTGGGCTCCAGGCTATATACGTCAATACAAGAAGAAATGGAAACAAAGTCTGACCCTAGGTGAAGAGACTGTCAAGAACCTGGCAAACGGTTCAGCTCTCCCACCGGAGGCTCACAGCAAGGACTTCAGCAACCTATTCAGAGAATAGGTTTACAAAAACAGCAAAAGGGACCCAAGGCTAAAAATGTGGCTGGCCCTATGGGGCAAAGGCAGGTTGAGAAGCAAGAAGGCTAGCCAGGGTGCTCACCACGAGGAGACAGGTGAGCCGTACGAAGGAAAATACAAGTGCCTTGTACCTGCAGTGACCCAGAGGGAGCATAAGTAAAGGTGGGAGAGCATGCCAAGAGTTTTGTGGCGGTGACACTCCGGAGCATGGAGGGCCAAGCAAAAGACGTCAGTGAGGCCAAGTTTGTTAGCTAGGTTCTACCAGCAGGGGGCACTTGCAGGTGGTTTTTATCAAGGATCAGGTTGGGTCCTTGGGGAAGAGCCGCTATACCTACAGAGAGGGCCCAGTGTGAAGTTTCCTAAACGGCTTGAACTCACTACAACCTGCAATGGAGGACGTAGCATAACTACTTTGACGTATCAAGAAGAACAGAGGTGAGGCAGATATGGGTTTTGAGCGGAGTAGTCAGGTGCCTCAAACTGAGAGTTGGGGTTCAGGGTTTTCTAAAAAGGGCAGGCTCTTTAAAAATTGCGTTCTGGTTATGTTAGTGGCAGCTTCTGAGGTAACCTGTTCCTTTCCGCCCCCTCCTACCATCTCCCTTTCCCACCCCAGTCTATCTTCTCCCCAATGCCTTAAACATCATAGAAACTTGCCCTTGAGACTTAAAACTGTTTGGAAGGAGGTAAGAAGAGCTGGGCTTGGCTCAGACAGTTGCTTTCACCTTGTGGTATCTTAAAGGTGTTGCCTGATGTCTGACCATCCATAATACACAGAGAGCTGTTCAAAAAGATCAGCAGAACATAGCACTAGAGAGCATCCGAGGAGACGCCTTTAAAGGTTTGGCGTTTAGTACATCATCTGGGGATGAACAGCCTAGGTCTGGACTAGGGCGAAGCAAGTAAGGCCCTCATTCCCCAGATCACGCAAAGCCAGGGTCAGGTCCTGTCTTTAGTTGACGTTTTGATATTTTGCACATAATGGACTTTTTGCACTAATTTTGTATTCCCAGATATTGTATTAAAATATCATTTATCTTGATGACTGAGTTTTTGGCACTCCTTAAATTTTGCACATCAGATGAGTGCCTCGCTCCCTACATATTAGTTTCAGCCCTGCACACCTTCCCAGTTGAATCCCAAGGTTGGACCCGTTAATCCAGTCCATCAGCCTCCAGGACCTTCAGGCCTTGGTTTTCCCCTCCCTCCATCTCATGAGACCCTACCAAAGCCAACAAATAGAGGATACAGTAATACTTTTCTGTCAACCACAAGTCTTTCTAGATCCGTCATTGTATCACAGATACTGCCTAAAAAATGGGATACTTTTATGTGATTAAAAGATAATTCTATATTATGCAGCCATAAAAAAGGACAAACATGGACTTTGCAGCAACTGGGATGGATTCAGAGTCGATCATACTCAGTGATTGATCACAGAAACACAAAACAGAGTACCATATATTCTCATTCATAAACAGACCTTGAACAATGATCATAATACTACAAGAAAGGGATTGGCAGTGGTGGGAAACTGCCAGGGGAGAGGGGGTGAGATTGGCTGTTGAGGGAAACTGCCAGGGGAGGGAGGGGCACACCTCATCCACAAGGGCACCTCCATAATGAACATTTGTATACCTAACCCTGAATTGTACCCCACATCTTTAAAATTAAAAATTAAAGAGATTATTCTAGTTGAAAGAAACTATAGTGGTGTAGTGGTTAATGTTGAATGTACTTGTTCTTTCACCAAATTAGTATAATTTAAAATAAGATTAACTATTACCACTATACTCACTTGAACTTTGCAAGGATAAGGACTGTTGAGATTTGCTCATCTTTTGTCTAGAATTGCCACATGTTTGATACTGAACTCAGCAGCTCAGTATTTTGGCTTTTTATATGCTAAAATAAAAATGAAAACAAAAAATACCCAGTGTGAGGTTTTTCCTCATTAAATATCTTTCTTGATTGTGTGAGGCTTTCTGAGGCTGTATGTCAACATTTTTGAACCCTTGCCAGCTGGAAGAAAGGACGAAACAGCTGTTCTAAACAGCCAATAAGTTAGCTTCCAGTAGATCTAAGCATAGAAATGGGAATTTGTCTTTGTTGTATATTTTTGCTTTATTATGTATGTCCCGGAAGTTATCATTTTGATGAGTTCTCTTGTTGTACAGAAGTAAACCAAAAATCTATCAGGGGGTAGCTCCTGATATTAGTTAAGTAATTCACTGCTGATACTTAAGACTGTGTTGTAAAGTATACTGTTTAATAGTGATAAGAGCTGATCTGGAAAGAATGTTACCTTCTTTTGCATAATACAGTTATTTGACAATTTTAAATATTCAGAGATACAGACTGAAATATTTGGTGAGGGGGAGTAACCTCTTTCAGGTCGCCTCCCACTGTGAGAGAAATATTTAGGGGTGAAGAATCAACATCCCATTCTCAAATGATTCATCAGAATAATGGTGTGTATATGTGCTTGTGGAGAGAGAGAAAAGAAATGTGGAAAAATGTTAATTGAAGCAAATGAAGGATTTGCAGAACATTATTGTACTATTTTTGTAACTTTTCTATATGTTTAAAATTTTTAAAAAATTTTCAAAATGAAAAAATTTTAAAAATCAGTGTTATGTTTCACTCATATATATATATATATATATATATATATATATAATAAAACCTATAAAGCCATATACGTGTGTGTACACACACACACGCACGGACAGGCGCGCGCGCGCACACGCGCGCACACACACACATACACACACACACACACACACACACACACACACACACACCAGCTAGCGGATGGCATGATATAGAAAACAAAGGCAAGGACCACGGCTATATGAGACTGCTTTTCCTAAACAATATTTTTCCTAATGCAGAATCCAATCCAAGATCTGAATTTGGACTATGCATTGCACTTAATTATTGTCATCCTTATGGGTTTTTGAACTCACCTGGATTGATTGGCACGTGCTCCTTTGACTTGTCCTGGAACTACTTGCCCTGTCCTGGAAAATGACTCAGGTTTAAGGGATTGTGTGGTTGCTATGAATGCCTGGCAGGCAATTTAGGAATATATTCCACTATGGTTTCTGGTGCCAGCAATTTGTTTATCGACCCTAACATCAGTCCTTTCACTTTTTAAGATCTGAGATCTATGTTCAAATCAAGGATAATTATTCATGGAACTCACACAAGTCTTTCTTCACCATTCCAACCCCTTCCCAGACATTTACATACCATATTTGCATGATTTCCCCCTCCCCAACATCAGATACACATAAATAATGGGTGTTGAAGGGATGAGAGGAATTGTGTTAGTAAATTACCACTAGCTGTCTGAAGGCTTGTTCATAATTTCTTTCCTTAAGGTTTTTGTTGCAGCTGACAGACAAGTAATGAAAGAGATGGATCGGTCTCTCTCTCTCTCTCTCTTTCTCTCTCTCTCTCTCTCTCTCTCTCTGTCTCTCCATAAGACAGGGGAGAAAGGTTGGGAGATAAAGGGAGGAATACAAGGTGGAGGAAGCGTTCTCCAGTTCCCAGATCTCCAGTCAGCAAGTGAAGAAAACCACTTATTCAGCTTCCTTGCTAGTGCTTTGGTCTCATATGATAAATCAGAAAGCTGAGAAATGGAAAATCTGGGTCACTGGTCTAGCCCTAGAAAGCAGTTTGGAGCAAAACTGAAATTAAAATTCACAACTTCCACACAGGGTTGGAATTCTGCCTGTTATGCAAACAATGAACAATAGCTATGGTTTATAGAATGCTTAAAATATGCTAGACAATGATTTAACACTTTTCAAGTATGATCTCATTTTGTTCTCACAGAAACCCTATTAGGTAGTTATTATCATTAACCTTATTTTACAAATGAGGAAGCACAGAGTTTAAGTAATGTCCAAAATCACACAGCTGGAAATTGACAGAGGAGGAACTCAACACCCTAACGCGAGAGTCAATAATCTTGACTGCTCTATTGTAATACCTACCTGTGACCTGTCTATGCTGCACTGTTCTTCCAGATGAATGATCCTAGCAGTCACCCAGTCCAGGAATATTTTTACTTCTACCAGTGAATATCAAAAATTTTTAATTTAAATTTAAATTTTTGAGACAGATTCTTACTTTGCCCCCAGACTGGAGTACAATGATGTGATCGTGGTTCACTGCTGCCTGGAATTCCTGGGCTCAAGTGATCTTCCCACCTCAGTCTCTTGAGTAGCTGGGACTACAAGCATGTGCTACCATGCCTGGATAATTTTTGTATTTTTTATTGAGATGGAGTCTTGCTGTGTTTCCCAGGTGGTCTTGAACTCCTGGGCTCAAGCAGTCCTCCCACTTCAGCCTGCCACAGTGCTGAGATTACAGAAATGTCACCATGCCTGGCCCAACAGTACTGTTTTTTGAATTGACTTAAAAATTTTTTTTTTTTTTTGAGTTGGAGTTTCACTCTGTTGCCCAGACTGGAGTGCAGTGGCCACTCCCAGCCACCGCAGCCTCGCCTGCTGGGCTCCAACGATCCTTCCGCCTCAGCCTTCCAAGTAGCTGGAACTACAGGTGCGCGCTACCACGCCCAGCTAATTTTTGATTTATTGTATGAGGTCTTGCCAAGTTGCCCAGGTGGGTTTCGAACCCGCGGCGGGCTCAGGCAATCCACTCACCTCAGCCTCCCAAAGGTGCGAGATTACAGGCTGAGCCACCGAGCCCGGCTGACTTAAAAGATTTTTAATTAATGAACAGTAATTGTGTATACTTACAGGACACAATATGGTGTTTTAAATATATATGTGTGTGTATACACACATACACATGCACATATTGTGGAATGATTAAAACAAGCTAATAATTTTTTAAATGAAAACACTGTACTTTGCAATCCTAATATATGATAATGTTTTATATTGCTAGCATATTTTGGTATACTACTCAGATGTCAGATGCTACCTTCTTTATAAAACCTCCTACAGTCAAGTTTAATTAACCACTCCCTCTTTCATGTTCTATTTGTATGTATCTTTTTTTTTTTTTTTTGAGTTGGAGTCTTACTTCGTCGCCCAGGCTGAAGTGCCGTGGCACACTCCCGGCCACAGCAGCCTCAACCTGCTGGGCTCCTGTGATCGTTCAGCCTCGGCTTTTTGAGTAGCCAGAACTACAGACACGTGCTACCATGCCCGGCTATTTTTATTTTATCGTAGAGACGAGGCCTCGCCAAGTTGCCCAGGCTGGTCTCGAATCCATAGGTTCAGGCAACCCACTCTCCTGAGCCTCCCAAAGTGCTGGAATGACAGGCTGAGCCCACTGAGCCCGGCCTGTATGTACCTTTATTGTAACACCGTACCCAATCTGATTTGTGTCATGGTTTGGTTAGTACTTTCCTGACTTTCCACACTGGATTTTATTTTCATTTTATTTTATTTTTTGAGTCAGAATCTCACTCTGTTGCCCAGGTGGGAATACAGTGGCATGCTCACGGCCACCACATCCTTGACTTGCTGGGCTCAGGTGATCCTTCTGTCTCAGCCTTTCAAGTTACTGAAACTACAGGCACGTGCCACCATGCCCAGCTAATTTTTTGATGATTGCATGGCTAATTTTTTGACTGATTGTAGAGACAAAAATCTCACCAAGTTGCCCAGACTAGTCTCGAACCCATGAGCTCAGGCAATCCTCTCACCTCCGCCTTCCAAAGTGCTGGGATTATAGGCGTGACCCTCCGTGCCCGGTTTACACTGGATTTTAAACGCTAGATTTCTGCACTTGATTTTAGCAACACCTAAACACAGAGCAATGATCTGGGCCTGGGTCTTTCACATTCAATATTCAATAGTGAGATAAAGATAGGATAACTGTAATAGACGCTCCTATTCAAAAGTGCTAGAACAGGGGCAGTGGGAGAACATTCTGTCATTTACAACAATATTGAAATCTAGTGAGTGCCTACTATCAGTTCCTTGAAAGAGTCCTGCTTCTGGGAATGATTCTCTCTGGCTCATGGTTTGCCCTCTGGGCTCTTAGTTCCATCTTTTGAGTCAGTCTTCTTTTTCCTTAAGAAGAGATCCTTGCTTCTGGCTGGATCACTTTCTCAGCCTGTGTCTTCTCTGGGGCAGGTTGAGGGTGCAAAGATATCTTTTCATTCTGTGCTGTCTTAGTCCCTTTCAGTCCATGCTGATGTAATGTCACTTAAAAAGTTTAAGGCATCTTATATACTAATTTATAATCAACTCCAGTAGACAAAGCCACACTCACATTTCACTCCGAAACAAACTCTTTTCTACCTTGGCCTGTGAGTCTGATATGGGATAATGCACCCTTAAAATTCTTAGAAACCATTTTGTCTAGTGGAAAGACACAGGGCACACCCTTAAAATTCTTAAAGGTCACAGGTTCGAGAACAGCCTGGGCAACTTGGGGCGACCTTATCTCTACAATAAATAAACAAAATTAGTCAGGCGTGGTAGTGCGCGCCTGTAGTTCTGGCTACTTGGAAGGCTGAGGTGGAAGGATTGCCTGAGCAATGCTGGGGTGGCTGTGAGCGTGCCAGTGCACCCCAGCCTGGGCAACAGAGTGAGACTCCAACTTGGGGGGGGGGAAGAGAGAGATTTTTAAGGTAGGGCAGGGATTTTTTTAAAAGTAAAATTTATTTTAAAACATACATTTAAAAAAATTTAGAGGTATTTTTGCTTAGTTGAAAGAATATATAAGGCACCACTTAAATCTTTTTGAGATCTTAATGATGGGTCTAGCAGTCACATCTTTGATTTTTGCCCTGAAGCGACTTCTTATTTTAAAACCTTTTGCTCTAGAGAGATTGAAGATGAGAAGCAGTTTGAATGTTTGAACCCAGTAAGTCCTGGCTCTTTATACTTTCTCTAAATTCTGCTTAAAAATTGAATGGTGGCAGCAGACAGCAGTCACCCTTGCGTTTTCTTGCCCTTCACAATATATCTTCTCTTTAATAAATCTACCTTTTTTAATTAAAAAAATGGTGCTTTTTTCAGCACATCTTTTTCTAGCAATACTTCATCATAACGTGACTAAAAAAAAAACCTTAATACTCTTTCAATTCTGCTGAAAATCTGCTTAGTAGGTAGACTTTCTATTTCCATTCATGTTTCTCTTCTTATTAAGTAAATTTTCTATTTTCCACGTTACCAAAGATAATGGTTTTGATAAACTTTCTGCTGCCACATAACACAGGTCATTTTGTTTTCGCCCCTAATAATATTTTCTTCACTGTCTTTCACCGTCTATCTAGCAGTCTCCCTAACATTCTTCCAGCATTCCCTATTTTTCTCAGGGCCTTTCTGACTTCTACTGTATCCAGGTATGAAAGTCACTGCCATTTGTTTTAGGTTCTTTATTACAGCAACACTTCATTACCAGATACCAAATTTGGTTCCAGTTACCTATTGCTACTTAGTAAACTATTTGAAAACTTAGTACTTAACACAACAAATACTTCATTATATCTCATGATTTTGGCAATCAATAATTCTTGCATGGCTCAGCGGGGTAAACTTACTCACTAACAGTAATAGCTAGGGTTGCTCAGTTGTGTCCAGCTGATGGAGGACTGCTTCACACATATGCCCGGCACCTGGAAGGGAGCTGCTGGATGCTGGGCTCAGCTAGGCGTCTCCCTCTCTCAGTGTAGTCTCAGAGCCTCTCCACGTGGTTTCTCCAGCATGGACTCTCATTTGACTTCTTATCTGGCAGCTAAGGCCTTAAAAACCATGTCCCAAGAATCTCAGATGGAAGCTGCAAATCTTCTTTTGCTGCATTCTATTAGTCAAACGAGTCTCTAATGCCAACCCATATTAAAGAGAGGAGTATCAGATCCCACCTCTCAATAAGAAAAGTAGCAAAAACTTGTGGTCATCTTTAATCTACTAAAGACATTGTATCCTTGAATGATTCCTCTCTGGAAAGGATATTTTTTGACTCCAGGTTGGAGAGAGATGGATGTGTAACTGTGAGGGACCAAAGAGACAACCGGGTGAAGAATGAAGTGACAGATGTTGCAGGCATACTGTTCTTTTATCTAAGTGCTTAGTGAAGCTTAGGTGTCAGAATCAGGGAAACGGTGAGCATAATGGTTAGGCATGCCATCCTGGAAAAAAAACTGGTTTCAAATCTCAGCTTTGTGAACCTAGGCAATATATTTTACCTCCCTGTGCTCCATATTAATCATTTATAAAATAGAGATAACTAGAACCTACTTCATATGATTATTCTGAGCATGAAAGGCGTTAGCACTCACAAAGTTTTTAGTGGAGAATCTGGCAAAAATATGTTAGACATGGTTATTTTATTATTGCTTTACAGGTCATACAATGACCTATGTCAAGATCAATAGTTGTTTTTTCCAGAATCAAGTTGGAGAGAAGAAAGGGAAAAATAATTTTAATTTTTAAAATTTTATTTAATTTTATTTTTTTTTGAGTTGGAGTCTCACTCGGTTGCCCAGACTGGAGTGCAGTGGCCGCTCCCGGCCACTGCAGCCTTGCCTGCTGGACTCTGGCAAACCTTCCGCCCCAGCCTTCCGAGTAGCCGGAATTGCAGGCATGTGCTACCACGCCCGGCTGATTTTTTGATTTATTGTAGAGATGAGGTGTTGCTGCCCAGGTGGGTCTCAAACCCGCGTGCTCAGGCAATCCACTCACTTCAGCCTCCCAAAGGCGCGGGATTACAGGCTGAGCCACCGAGCCCGGCTGTGAAAAATAATTTTTAAAAGCTGAATGGAAGGTAAACGTATCCTTGGAATATTTGGAACTGAGTGTAAAGACTGTGACATCTTCCTATTTTTGTTCCTTATCATGAATTCAGGTTTTTCCTGAAGCATAATCAGTTAGCCACTAAGAGCAGTATGCTCAGGAAGGAATGACATGACTGGTTTAATTTGTCAACATTGTCTACCTGTATTATTTGAATTCTAATCCAGAAAATTGGGAACAGATACACAAGAAGGAAGATGTGTGGCTTTCTGCATAACAATCCTTAGTCTCAAAAAAGGAATTAAAAAAAACATGTCAGGATAAGCTATGTTAAGCTGCAGTAATAAATAATCCCCAAATATCTATTGATTAATACAAAAAAAAGTATTTCTTGCTCATTCCAAATGTTCAGTTTGGATTAGCAAGAAGGGTCCAATCATCACAGTAACTCAGAGACCCAGGATGATGAGCATTTCATGTTAGCAATTGTTGATCTTCAAGGATCAAATCAACAGTGTAAATTGGGCTTTTTTTTGTAGGGAGTTTTCATATGACAGAGTCAATTTCCTGGGTGGTTATTGGTCTATTTAGTGTCTCAATGTCTTTTTGTTTCAACCTGGGGAAGTTGTGTGATGTCAAAGTCCTCCACTTCATTTAGGTTATCAAGTTTTTTTCCATATAGTTGTATGCAGTAATCTCTGATAATCTTTTGTATTTCTTCGGGGTCAGTTGTGATATGATCTTTTGTATTTCTGATTGTGTTTATTTGGGCTTTTTCTCTTTTTTTCTTGGTCAGTCTGGCTAGGGGTCCATCAATCTTGTTAATTCTTTCAAAGAACCAGCTTTTTGTTTTGTTGATGTTTTTTATGATGTTTTTGTCTTCTATGTTCCATATTTGGGCTCTTATTTTGGTGATTTGGATTCTTCTGCTAAAATTGGGGTCTTGGTGGTCTTCTCTTTCCAGCTCCCTAGGTGATTTGTTAGGCTCTCAGCTTGTGATCTTTCCATTTTCTTGATGTGCTCGTAGAGATAAAAATTCCCCTCTTAGAACTGATTTCATGGCATCCCAGAGGTTTTGGTAAGATCTTTCTTCATATTCATATGTTTCTAGGAATCTTTTAATTTCTGCTTTGATTTCAGTGTTGACCCAGTAGTTGTTCAGCACCATGCTGTTTAGTGTCTATGTCTTTGTGGGCTTTGGGGAAATTTGTTGGTGTTGATATTTATTTTTATTCCACCTTGGTCTGAGAAGGTGCATGGCAATATTTCAGCCTATGGAATTTGTTTATGCTTGATTTATGGCCAAAGATGTGATCGATCTTGTAGTATGTTCCATGTGGTGATAAGTAGGATGTGTATTCTGTGGTTATTGGGTGGAATAATCTGTAGGCATCTATTAAATCCATTTGGTCATGTGTCAAGTTTAGGTTCTGGATCTCCTTGTTGATTTTTTGCCTCGATCATCTATCTAGGGCTGTTAGTGGGGTATTCAAGTTCCCTGCTATAATAGTGTTAGAGCCAATATCTTTCTTAAGTTTACTTAGTGGTTGCTTTATAAATGTTGGTGCTCCTGTGTTGGGTGCTGCATATATGTTTAGGATGGATATTTCTAGATTGAATATTTTATATTTTATATTGATAGATTGAATATTTTATCATTATGTAGTGTTCTTTTGTATCTCTTTAAATTTTTGATAGCATAAATGTTGTTTTGTCTGATATTAAGATTGTGACTCCTGCCCTCTTTTGTGATTCATTTGCCTGGAAACTTGTTTTCCATCCTTTAACTTTGAGTCTGTGTGCATATTTTGTGGTGAGATGAGTTTCCTCGATGTATTAAATAATTGGGTCATGGTTTCTTATCCAGTTTGCCATTCTGTGTCTTTTCAGTGTTGCATTTAGTTCATTGACATTCAGGCTGATTATTGAAATGTGATTGTTTATCCCTGTCATGAGGTTCTCATAAAGCTTTTTGTTTGTTTGCTTGTTTTCTTTTGGCTTTGGGATTGATGTATGTGTGTGTTTTCAAGTTTCTTGTGCTGTATTCTCTGTTGATTCTGTGCTCTGCTGTTCTCTTGGGAAGTGGGTGGTCATTCTGTTTTTTCTTTCTTCTGTGCTTAATACCTTTTTAAGTATCTCCTGTAGAGCTGGTCTGGAAGCTGCATAATCTCTTAGGGATTGGATATCTGGGAAGGATTTTAATTCTCCATCACTAATGAAGCTGAGCTTGGCTAGATAGGAAATTCTTGACTGAAATTGTTTGTCTTTGAGGACTTTGAATATTGGACTGTAGTCCCTTTTTACTTGTAGTGTCTGCTGATAGGTCTGCTGCTATTCTGATTGGTTTTCCCTGGTAGGTAGTCTGACCTTTCTCTCTTGCTGCCTTTAGGATTTTTTCTTTTGTGCCTACTTTGTGCAGGCAAATTACTATGTGTCTAGGGGTTGGTCTTCTCATTTGATGTCTTGTGGGCATTCTCCGTATCTCTTGTGCTTGGCTGGTCACATATCTGGTGAGATGGGGAAGTTTTCTTGGATTACCTCCTGGAATACTTGCTCCAAGTGGTTCTCCATTTCCCTTTCTTCTTCTGGAATACCAATGAGGCATAGGTTCGGCCTCTTGATATAATCACACATCTCTTGTAGGCTTTGTTCTTTCTTTCTGAGTCTTCTTTCCATGTCTTTTACAGATCAGGTTAATTCCACACTCTAGTCTTCAAGTTCTGAGATTCTTTCTTCAGCTAGGTTAATTCTGCGTTCCATGCTTGTCATCTTTTTATTTTTTTCCACCGATCTCTTTGGAGGTCTTCCATGTCCTTTTCTGGCCATGCCCTTTGTCCCAGGCTGGATCAGGGTAGGGGGTGGAGCACCTGGGACTCAGCACTGGTCAGGTCCCTCCGAAGTTTGTGCTTCCAGGCTGTTCCCTCTGGGTCACGATCAACCCCTGAGTATTGATCTGCCAGTCCCAGAGATCAGGCCTGTTGCTCCGTGGTGAGCAAGACAGAGCTCTTTCCCACCCTGCCTTCAAGATGGTGGCGGGTGCCTCTCTCGTCCTCTTCAGTGGGACTCTGCTTGGGGCTCCCTCTGCAGTCCCTGCTGCCAGTGCCCGCCAGGCACTGAAGTGGTGCGGTCAAGCCTGGAGCCGGCAATCTCCCGCTACAGTGGTGAGGCAGAGTCTGGGCTGGTAGTCTTTCCCCGCTGCTTCTGCACAGGAAAATTTTTTCTGTTTAAAAAAAATGGCGTTTGGCTTTTGTGACCTGGGAAGAGCCAGGGACCAAGCAGAGAAGCTGCAGCACCAGCTGTTGCCCCAGGGCCCTGGCCACTTGCTCACGAGCCCCCACTGAGTCAGTCTCTCCCAGCATGTTCTTCCCAGGAAGGGTTTTGTTGATTTAAAAAAAAATGGTGCTCAGCTTCTGTGTCCCGGGAATTGCTAGGATCCAAGCCCAGCAGCTGCAGTACCAGCCACTGCACTAGGAGAGCCCTGACCCCGAGCTCCCTAGCCCTCACTCAGTCAGCCACTCACACGCCCGCTTACTCACCAGCACATACACAAAATTTTCCATACATTCACTCACACCGGGACTCACACAGTCTGACTGGCTCAGCTGCCATCTTCCTGACCTCCCCGACAATAGATATAATTTTTAAAACAACTGAGAACTTTCTCAAGACTATACTCATACGTGGAAGATAGAGTCAGTGTATGGATTAAAAGGTGTATTTTTTAAAGTAAAAAGAAATGCAACACATTTTTTTTTAAACATTGTTTATCTCTGAGTATCCTGGGTAATTTATTTTCTCTATACTTTTCTGTATTTCTCAAATGTTTTACAATGAACACATTATAAACTTCTGAAAAAGCCAGGCTCGGTGGCTCAGCCTGTAATCCTGCGCCTTGGGAGGCTGAGGTGAGTG
>NW_007232974.1:25673-44688 GCF_000164805.1 Carlito syrichta | reverse complement strand
TCCAGTGGGGAGAGGAGAACCTATTCAGTAAATGGTGCTGGGAAAACTGGCTGACCACATGCAGAAGATTGAAACAGGACCCCTATCTATCCCCATGCACAAAGGTTAACTCCAAATGGATCAGAGACCTAAATGTAAAACCTCAAACCATAAGAACCTTAGAAAAGGAAGGAAATACTCTCATGGAAATCGGAACTGGCATCCAATTCCTGTACAAAACCCGAAACCCACAGGACTTAAGAGAGAAGATAGACAAATGGGACCTTATTAAACTGACAAGCTTCTGCAAAGCCAAAGAAACCATCAAGAGAGCAGGAAGACAGCCTACAGACTGGGAAAAAGTCTTTGCCAACTCTAGGTCTGACAAAGGCTTAACATCCTGGATCTACAAGGAACTGAAACGTACTGAAAAGAAGAAAACAAACAACTCCATTATAAAATGGGCAAAAGATATGAACAGACACTTCACAAAAGAAGACATTCAAGAAGCCAACAAACACATGAAGAAATGCTCAACCTCACTAATCATCAGGGAGATGCAAATCAAAACCACACTGAGATACCACCTAACTCCAGTCAGAATGGCAATTATCAACAACTCAAAAAATAACAGCTGCTGGAGAGGGTGTGGTGAACACTTCTACACTGCTGGTGGGAGTGTAAACTAGTGCAACCTCTGTGGAAAGCAGTGTGGCAATTCCTAAAAGCTCTAAAAATTGACCTTCCATATGACCCTGCAATCCCCCTACTGGGAATATACCCTGAAGAACACAAATCACTCTATAAAAAAGATACCTGCACACGTATGTTTATCGCAGCGTTGTTCACAATAGCAAGAACCTGGAAACAACCATGCTGCCCATCAAAAGAGGACTGGATTAAAAAAATGTGGTACATATACACGATGGAATACTACGCAGCCATAAAAAAGAACAAAATCATGAATTTCGCAGCAACCTGGATGGAACTAGAGTCTATAATACTGAGTGACCTCACACAGAAACAAAGATCAGAATATCACATGTTCTCACTCATATAATGGACCTTGAACATCCAACGTAATACTATAAGAAAATGACTGACGGTACTAGGAAACTATGGGGGGGAGGGAGATGGGATTAACAGTAGCAAATATCTGTCTGGGGCTGGGAAAACACCTCTTATCAACAGGGTGTCTGAATGAAACGTAATTGTACACCTAACCCTTAACTGTACCCCACAAAACTATAATAAAAATACTGATTAATTATTAAAAAAAAAAATGGATCCAAATGTATGCATATTTTCACAAATTGATAGAATCCCACTGTTTGACCATCGTATGAGAGAGTTGATGTCAGATTTGAATAGTCATATGTCCTTTGTCATGATAATTATCTTTATAAGTTTTGAGGTCTTTGAACATTTGGGTAAGTTAAATTTCTTTAATGTGACAATTTCATGTGAAATAGAGCAGATGGATAGTAACTTATTACAATTGTTCTTTTGGAATTTTAATATAATGATTTTTAAGAGATAAATACTTGTTCACTGAGCATTTTCACTTATGAGCAGTGACCTTAAATTAATGTCTATAGCATCCTTAATTATTTTTTATTCTTACCATCAGTCCAAAAGAAAGTAAAATAGCAATAGCAAAGAAAGGGAGGACATTATTTAAAAGCTCTTTCTTCTCTCTCTCTCTTTAATAGATAGAATCAGCATGTCTTCAATGCTTTTATATTATATTTTTAAGTAGGATTGTTATTTGATTCAGGATCAAACTTCCTTTCTGGATGGCCCATAATTGTTGCACAGTCTTTCCAGTTTATATACATCTCACCCTGAACCCTGTGATTTTCACCATTTTTCTCAGAGGTAATCTAGAGGGGATTTTAGTGATGTATGACTGTTCCCCACTGATGCTGGGCTAGAATGCTGCTGCAGGAGTGGGTACCACCTGGGGAGGAGCCTTTGGTCAGTATCATTAGCTGTGAGTTTTGCAGACCATGACCATCATTGCTAGCACATACACACTTGTTTTGGCGGGCTTCCTTCTTAACTTGAAGTGTTGTTAGCTTTCAGATCTGTTCCATGTTAGAAGATCCAGGAAACTCTCAAGTTTACCATCCAATCAATAAATCTCCAGAAGGAGGCTCATATTTTAACACCAAGCCAGAAAGCTTAGAAAGGGAGTTTAATTGGAGTGGGGGATAGCAGATCCTTTCCATTGGTGGGTATAAAATTAATATATTTAAGAGGCACCAATTTTTTACTCCTTTTCCTACATGTTCTGAGTTCATTCTCTGCCTTGATTCATTTGGGCTGGCTCTGAAATGTCAGTATTGGAGGCAGAAATCCAGCTCTCTCCAGGACTCTCCAGAACCAACCTTGTCTTACTAGCCATCTGGTCCTAATATCACAGCTTTTTAAAGGGTTTGATGAAGAAATTGTCTGTACTTGCCTGATCTGGACCTGGGTTCTGATGCTTTATCCCTAAAATGCATCCCCTATTGAAAGACATCATCAGTTTCCTCTAAAACACATCACTGAACAGTCTTCTTCATCCATATGCCTGCAAGATGGCCAGATTTACCCTTCAACTGGTACCTCATTATGACCTTATCAACTCCTATCCTCAGGGCAGAAGCACCTCACAACATATACTCTAAGCTTCCAAAATCTGGGACTACATTGGAAAGGTGTGCATTGGAATCACTCAAAGAGCTTATAAAAATTCTAAATTTTTTCTCAGCCCCTCCTTACAGAGAGTAACAATGATTTTAGAGTGAAGCCTAGCTACAAGAAGTTTTTAAAAGCCTGGGCTATGATATGTCCTTGCTAGTATTATTACTCATTTTGTCAGCTTTCTTTTCTATTAACTAGCTTCTCTTTCCTTCTATACCCCTCAAAGCATAAGCAAACAAATAAAAATAAGCACTAATAGCCTTCATTATCAATAACTTAGAGTTAATCAAAAACACGAGCTAGACTGAATTTATTAAAGTATCTTTTACATTATGGTATCTCCAAAGATGAAAATACTTGCTTGAAAATCAATATTAAAATTAAATTATCTTATATGTATTGAGCTTTTAAAAATTACACATGTATATTAGATTATTGCTCTAAAGTGTTTGCCTTTCAAACAGATTGCAAACTAAAGATGAAAAAAAATTAATCTGTACCTTTTATAAAACTAACCTATAGAGTACTTCCAAATTCAGTAGTTGATAGCTTATTTATTCGAAAGAAAAATTCTAAATTGTACATATTTATGTGCATAATACTATTTACACCATTAATGTCTAGGAAAACTTATATGATTATCATATAATCATGTGTCCCTGTACCTTTGTTCCAAAGAAATGCTGACTATAATAAAATTATAAACCAAGGTGATTGTTTGGTTCTAATATACATATTTGCTTGTAAGTTCCAATATTATCCTAAGTACATAGGTTTCCTTGATTACAACATTCAAAGTCTCATTGGAATGATCATTGTGGAGGGCTTTGGGCTTGAAGAAAGGAGAGCTCAGTGGGCCAGCAAATCTCCCCTTGCCCAATGGACACAGCTGTGGAATCAGAACTATTTTTCAACCACCAAAGGTAAAACATGCAGATTGACCAAGAAAGTGAGGACCCAGTACAAGGTGAGTATCCTTAATCCTAAAATCTGAAATCCCAAATGGTCCAAAGTTCAAAATTTTTGAGCACCAGCGTGATGCTGCAAGTGGAAAATTCTGTTTCCGACTCCATATAGTAATGGGTTGCAGTCAAACTGTGTTTCATATGCAAAATTATTTAAAATATTGTATAAATTACTTTCAGGATATGTGGATAAGGTGTATATGAAATGTAAGTATGTATGTGCAAATATTCCAAAATTTGAAAAAAATCCCAAATCTGAAACATTTCTGGCCCCATTTTGCATAAAGGATATTCAACCTGCAGAGTCAGAGGATTCTCTGGATATTGGGTTGTTTGAGAAGGGTAGGACCTGATGACTGTATCAAATCAGCACACAGCAATGCTATACAGATGCCTAAGTGTTCAAGGAATGCCTAATAGAGTGTAAAGCATATAAGCTGGGCCAGTTTAGAAGTAGAATATCTGGGTGTCAGTTTCTCTGCAGTGGTTAGGACTTAGTGATTGATCTTGCAATTTGACTGATGGATTTTAAAAATGAACTTTAGCCAATAAATGAGCAATTATATTTCTGATACTGCTTATCTTGATAAATATATTTAGTTCATTTGGAAGCCTTTGTAAACCTTTGTATTCTAGAAGAAATTCGGTTTTGAATTATCCAGGTAATCTTCTCCACTCTTCACTTCCTTGAGCCTTTGTAGATAGAGTTTTAATATCCAACCTGTAGTTGTATTTTAAAATCACTGATCAACTACTAATCTAAAATCACTAATCACAATTACCATTGAGTCCCTGAGTACAATAACTACTGAACGATGCTGTGTGGTTCTTAACATAAACATTCACCAATATTCAGTGTTTATGCAGAATCATACTTAATTTAATCTCAATCTTGACTTTCTATAACACCTGTACTCTAGAGAAATTTAGTTGAATGTTAAAGGTAAGAGGAGAAGTGGAGGCATGCATTTAAAATATAGACTATAAAGTTGAAATTGGGCATTGGGTAGAAAATTTGTAAATGACATGAAGGTGGCATAAATACTTTGTGGACAAATTATTATCAACAATTTGTCGCTAGAGTGAAAGTTGTAAACCTTTTAATTACCTGGAATTTAGAAAGGTGGTTTTGATGAGATGTATCAGAGAAACAATATTATTTTAAAATAGTGTAGCTTTTAAGACAATAATTAAGTTCAAGGTTCTCTTGGTATTCACATTTTCTGTCAAATACATCAATTTCATGTTGTTCATGGATTTGAATTAGCCAGAAAAAAAAAATTCTCTTTATTTTGATTTATCCTACAAGGTTAAAGAGCTCTCAGTTATTCTAACAGAATAACCTAAACAAAATTAAAAAGCTTCTATAAGTTTGTTCACAAGTAAAGTATTACCCCTACCAATATACTTTCTTAGCAGTGCACCCATCCATTATGCTCCACTGATCTGGTTATAGAGAAAAAATAATCTCACGCTCTCTTTTTTGTTTTTCTAAGGACAAAAATTTCAATACAACATTTAAACTTTCCAAGACTCCTTTTTTAATTTTCAATTTATTTGAGTGATAGGGTCTCACTATATTGCCCAGGCTGACCTTGAATTCCTGGCCTCCCAAAATACTGGGAATATAGGCATGAGACTCCAGGCTTCAACCAAGACTCCTTTTTAAATATAATTGTAGCTTGCACTTTTTTATTAGCAAAACTGATTCAAGGACTTATCCTACAATATGAGGTGCCATTTGCTTGTCATTGCTGTTCTTATTTTTTTTGGTATTATGTGGCATCAACTGAAGTGTCATTTTTCTTTTTATACCACATATAGTATTTAAATACTAAAAAGCTAGTCCTAAATTGACTGGGATATACAGTGTTTAATATTTCTCTCGTTTTCTGAGTGATTATCTTGCATTAATGGAATTTAATCAGTTTGCAGCATTTCTGGAAAATCATAGTGCTATGTGTGATTTGAAATAAAGTTAAATTTTTTTGAACTTCTCCTTATGTTAATTTTAAATGCCAGCAGAGAACCAACTGCTGTGAAAATTAATGAATGAGCTACACCAATCTGTCTTTATTTTGCACTTGAATGATATTTCACTCTAAGAACATATGTGACAAACAAAATTAACTCAGATAATACAAATGACAGCAAATAAATAATCTCTTTGCCACTGGACTAAGTGGACAGGCAATTTTATTCTTTCCTGTAGACAACTATCCCAACTCTTCTTAAAGAAATTACAAAAAAAAATGGTTTTTGTTGTTAATCTTAGAGAGAAATGTTTTCATGTTATTATGAGATTCTATTGTTTAGCACTCATACAGCTATAGTATTTATTATTTCATTTCCACGTGCTATACAAAAATTATAACACAGCATTTAAACTTTCCAAGACTCTTTTTTTCATTTTCAATTCATTTGTAGTGATGGGATCTCACTATATTGCCCAGGTTGACCTTGAATTCCTGGCCTCCCAAAATACTGGGAATACAGGCAAGAGACACAAAGAGGTCTGTGAGATTCTAAGTTCTAAAATTCCACAGCTGCACTCTACTCATGATATAGTCCAAAAGGCAGAAGTGTGAAAGTCTTCACGTTTCAGTTTGAATCTTGACCCTACCCTGCCATTTCTCGGCTTGAGAAATTTTAGTGGCTGTATCTTTTTCCTCACCTATAAAACGAAGATAATGTCTGCAATCTCATGCATTGGATTCCGATGAAGAGTAAACGTAGTGTGTGTTAAAGATCCAGTCCATAGGAAACACTCAGTAAATAGTGGTTAGTCTAATACTAATTATTATCATTATCATCCTACAATAAAGACAAATCATAAAACTAGACACATTCTTTCTGTGTTATCCCAAAACTCAGTGCAGTACAAGTACAGAGTTGTGGGAAATGAAGAGACAGCCTACAGATACGCTGTTCTAGTAGTTTTGCTGCACATGACCTCTAATCGCAATAAAAAAATAAAACAAAAACAAAAAAGCCCCAGAATATTCTATATAAACACCAGAAAAAGATGCTTTTATTTTAATATTTAGATCCCAGGATTGAATTTTGAAAGTTAACGTTAATTATTTTTATATCTGCTGACCCAGAAAAAGATTCTGCTCTTAAGGGCAGATTGCAAATAGAGTTGAAAACATTCTTATTGTCTGAGCACATTTTCGATGAAACTAAATACACTGTTTTTCTTTTGTGTGCAATAAAGTCATCCATGTTGGACTGGATGACTCTGAAATACATTAATAGTACAATCAGTTACAAAACTGAGTACATAAAAGACATCATTCTCAATAAATTTAAAAGGGTGTGTGTGTGTGTGTGTGTGTGTGTGTGTGAAGTGTCTATGTAGCTATATTTACACTGTACTACTGCCGTGTATAGAAGCCTGATGTTTTTGTGTAGCAAATCTGTGTTCTTAATTAAAATATTGGCTTAGCAGCCAGGCATGGTGGTTCACTCCTGTAATTCCAGCACTTTGGGAGGCTGAGGTGAGAGGACTGCTTGAGTTCAGGAGCTGAAGACCAGCTGAGGCAACATGGCAAGACCTCACCTCTATATAATATTTAAAAATTTGCTGGGTGTGTTGGTGCGTGCCTGTAGTTCCAGCTACTCAGGAAGCTGAGGTGAAGGATTGCTTGAGCCCAGAAGGCTAAGATGGTGGTGAGCTGTGAGCATGCCACTACACTCCAGCCTGTGAGAGTGAGATTCCTAATCAAACAAACAAACAACGACAACAACAAACTATCGGCATATCTGTATACAAGGGAATAATGCAAGGCTAATAACAGACTTTTTGAAGGTCAGGAAATGGGCTAATTCTACATATGTAGTCTGTAGAATCTGAGCTTTCATTCCTGCTCAGGCAAATGAAGTGGATGGCGTGCAAGACTGAAGCCCACACAAACCTCTAGTCATAAGTGTGTGCTTCAGAGGATTATCAGTTGACTCATATTTGCCTTCACTTCCTGATGATTTGTGAAAATTAGAAATGCTTGAGGTCATTTGCCTCATTTAACTTTCCATTTCCAACCCAATTGCATGTGCCAGGAGACATTAAACAAGCAATCAGAATTCATGGGCAAAGACTTCATCTATCTTGCTTCAGGTTTTCATGTCTTTCATCAAGAAAGACATTTTCAATAAGAATCCACCTCACTCACTCACTGTTTCTGGTTTTCCAGGGCTCCAAGACTTTACTAATACTTCCAGGGATCAACAACACTCTGTTTCCAGCTATTCCAATCTCGGGTTTTTATTTATTTATGTATTTTTCGTGAAGACATTCACTCATCTGGCAAACCCTAGAATGTATTTTCTTTTATAGTCGCATTGTACCTAAATCTACTATTCTACTATATTTGTCTTTGACTCATGAGCAGTTTAAGCAACCAAGAGTTGAAAAATGTGTTCCCATTTCCATAATTTTATGGGAAATGTCAACCTTCTATTTCAGTTATGATCACCTTGAGATCAACTAGAGATATCATTATTTCAGAGTATGAATAACAAAGATAACATAATATTCAGATCATGAAGCTGTGATTCAGATGAATGAGAGTCAAATCCTGCTTCTGTTGTTTGCTAATCGTTTGGCCTGAGCCAAACTCTCTGGGATTGAGGGGGGAAAAAAATCTTCATTTGCAAAAATGAAGTAATAATATTAACCTCGAGATGTGGCTATGAATAGAAGAGATGATATGCATATATATATGAAGTCTTTGGGGTTTTTTGGCACTGAGAAAACACAGTAAATGTTAGCTGTTATTTTAATTTTGATGATGATTTTGGGTTTTGGTTCTTAATTTTAAATCTTCTGGGAATTGATAATACTTTGAGAAGAATTTTGACTTTAAGTACTTCCATCTGTTATTCTTTCTTTCCTTCCTTCCTTCTTCCTTCCTCCTTCCTTCCTCTCTCCCTCCCTTCCTTACTTTCTTTTTCAGCCAGTCTTACTCTGTTTCCCAGGCTGGCGTGCAATGGCATGATCATGGCCACTACAACCTCAACCTGATCGCCTCAGGTGATCCTTCCACCTCAGTCCTTCAAGTAACAGGGACTACAGGCACACCACCATGCCTAGCTAATTTCTTTGTATTTGATTTCTTTTACAGACAAGGTCTTGCCATGTTGCCCAGGCTGGTCTTCAACTCCTAGGCTCAGGCAATCTTCTCGCCTAGGCCTCCCAAAGTGCTGGGATTACAAGTGTGAGCCACTGCACCTGGCTGTTACTATTTCTTATAGCCATTAAAGTAATGATCTCACCTCACTTTTACTAGTTCATTTTTCCACCATATATCTTTAAGAGAAACACTAAAATCCATTGCTGCACATTTTTTCCTGTGTCTCTGCTTAGCAGAAGCGTCTGTTCAAGAAGCAGCATTACTTACTATGCTATGTGTATAGATTGCAAAGGTGTTATTTCCCCTCAGAATGCACTTTAATGTTTACTGTTTGCATTGCTTTCTTCAAATAAATAAGCTGATTAATGTTGGTGACATCACTAATCACATTCTATATCCAATGACCTTTGCTTCCTTGTACTCATGCTGCAACATGGCTTTATTCATGGTGTATGCAGGTGCAGGGCTCTAAGCACAGAAATGTGATTTTTTTTGTCAATAATAATTTGACTCCTAATGATAAAATACAGCATTAAGAAAATATTAGATAAAATAATAGATTATAAAAAATAATAGATAACTTGGAGAATGAAGACTGTCCCTTCCCAACTTGAGTGTATTCCTAATACTATAATAATGGTAGAGTAAGTTATATTATTGATTTACTTGGGCTGTATAAAATATCTGTGATCAAACAGGGTTAGAAAAATTTGCTTTTCTGGGCACAGAAACTGAAGTTTAGGAAAGAGAGTCACTTTCTCTAGGGCAAAGGGTTAGTAAGTATTGTAAGCAGTCTAGAGTTCAAGCCTTTGATAATGAACTCTGCGATAATTCTGCTGCTGTAACATGCCACCACTTTTATGTATTTTAATAATAAACATTCTATGGATGTTGGAATCATTATTAGATTTACATCAAGGGCATATTCTGACAAACGTCCCCATTCCATTCATAATAAAATAGTCTGCTTTGCACTATCCCACCATTTTGAAAACTATTACTCTTCATAAACTGGCTATGATGCCTGAATCTAAAACACTTTGGTTGACAATTGCTCTTTCCAGTCAAAGATAGTTCACGTGTGTGATACAACCATGCTTCTTAGTATATTAAAATATAAAGCCTACATAACTGAAATCTCTGAAATAAACAGTTAGAAGATAATAAGTAAAAGAGTGTACAAATAAATAATTAAATTTGTACTAATTATTTGAGTTAGTTTATACTATATTTTTTTGAATTTGCTAATATTTATTTGGGCAAAAGGAACATTTTTAGTTGAGTGCTAATGATTTCTCGAGCAGCTTCAATGTTGAAAATTGCAGTGTTGTGTTGTACTTCATAAAGTAAATGACAAGGCTATTAAGAAGAGAAGTATACTTCCTCCTTTTAGTCAAAACTTGAATAGAAAGTGAAAAAATGTAATGCTTTGAGTGGTAATATAGCACTACTTTAGTTTTGGAACAATCAGTATCTTCTTTATAAACCTGTTTGGCAGAGCTTTGCAAAAAATTAAATTTTAAACATTCAGTAAATGCTTACGATATGCTTTTCAATTGTAAAATTCACTCAAATCTCCATTTAAAAAGTGTGAAGTGGGTGTAACATGGTCCTTTCCCTATGTTCATCCCACAGTAAATATTTAGTAGCTTAACTGCCCCTCTCTTTTCATGCCTCTTCTGCCTTCATGTATCCTCAATTCAATTTTTTCAGGCTCATGATAAATTCCACTTTTTTGAGAAATTCCACCCTTCTAAACAGAAATTGGTGTCGCCTCTTGGATCCTTCTTGTGTTTTAAAAAATTGTAGCAACATTAGTCTTGAACGTGACATTCTTTGAGGCCCTCTGCCATCGATGTTTCAGTCGGAGGTGAGTCATGGATCCCTGAAGCAGTGGGAGTCTGAGCCACTCGACTTCCACCAATTTATGTACTAATGAGAACTGTAGCCTGTCTGGTTCACTTTGCTACATTACTTGTTGAGGAAGCATACTTTGTGAAAACAAGCATTTGTTTTTCTAAGGGACATTAGGATCTAGCTTCACATCAAGGAAATTGTATTTATCACATTAGAGTTGTTTAAACATCACTACTTCTTATGTTAGATTTTTAAAAAATCCTTCCCTTATGATACAGAGAAACACTAGACATTTCCTGCCTTGTCTGGATGCACTTGCCATCTAAGGATTACCACACCCATCAATTTAACTACAAAAAGGACCATATTAAACTTTTGGGAGAGATGTTTAAATCCAGGGGTCCCCAACTCCCAGGTCATGAACCAGTATGGGTCCGTAGTCTGTTAGGAAAGGTACTGACCAGCAGGAGATGAGTAGCCAGAAGCCAGCCAAGCTTCATCTGTATTTACAGCTGCTCCCCATAGCTCACATTAGTGCTGATGTGAATAGGAGCTGAGGCAGTGATGCCCGTGCTGGGGAGCAGCTGCAAATACAAATTAATATTAGCAGTGAGGTTTGACTGCATATCCCCTCAGTCCCTTCCCCCCAGCCAGGAAAAACTGTCTTCCATGAAACCGATCCCTGATGCCAAAAAGGGTGGGGACTGCTGGTTTACCCTTTGTTGACTTTTGCTTTGATTCTGAGGTTTCATCTGTTAAAATAATAAGGATAAAAATCTGAGTATCACATGTTCTCACTCATATAATGGACCTTGAACATCCAATGTAATACTATAAGAAAATGACTGACGGTACTGGGAAACTATGTGAGGGGAGGGAGGGAGATGGAATTAACAGTAGCAAATATCTGTCTGGGGATGGGAAAACACCTCTTATCAACAGGGTGCCTGAATGAAACGTAACTGTATACCTAACCATTAACTGTACCCCACAAAACCATAATAAAAAATATTGATTATGAAAAAAATAAAAAATTAAAAAATTGTGCTTGTTTCATTTCTTTAGAAAGAGTTCAACGACAAAGAGACACTGAAAATGAGGTTCAATGATGATATTAAAAAGAAAAGGTAATTCCTTTGATGTTTGAAGATCAGGGGACCTGACCAAAATGAAGATCTAGCATTACAAGAAAAAAAATTAAGTCATTAAATTAGAATGCACTGGAATTAAAGGCTAATTTTGAGGGCAGAGAGGACTAAGTTTACATACTGGCTCTAAAACTTACTCATTTGATGTGTTCATAACTGATTTTACCTTTTGAAGCCTAAGTTTCTTTACCAGCAAAATGGGTCAACCCTACCTGTACTGTCACACAGTTATGAGAGTTACTCACATAATATATGCGGATCACTGGGCACATTGTAGACTCTCAATATGCATTGGAAGCTTTTTTTTCTACAGTGCATGTCACATAATGTAAATAAGTAAGATTCAGTTAATTATTTATATGCAACATTTTTTATCTTCTTATATGACACATAAATCAGGAATTTCTTTACTTCTCCCTAATTCCTAGGCTGTTTTGCAGAGCCCTAATAAGATAATGCATCTAAAAATGCTTGGTAAACTAAAATATGCCTTTAAAAATATGGTAACTCTTACTTTTCTTAAGTTTTTTTTTTAATGTCTGGTGTCATATATAACCTTCATGATTTCTGTGAACTAGGTAAGACAAACTATATTAATCTTGTTCTTATAGACTAGAGATATCTCAGTTTATACTGTAAGATGCTAAGTTAGTAGGGCTATTTGTTTTTTTCCTTTTGGCCCACTTGAGTTCCTTGTTTATCCTGAATGTTAGGCCTTTGTCAGATATACAGTTGGTGAATATTTTTTCCCATTCTGTGGGTTGTCTCTCTGCTCTCTTGATAGCTTTTTTTTTTTTCTTTGCAGAAGCTTTTTAGTTTGATGAGGTCCCACTTATCTATCTTATCTTTTATGCCATACACTTTTTAGGGATTTGATCAAGAATTTGTTACCTACTCCAATGTGCATAAGAGTGTTTCTCACGTTTTCATCTAGGATTCTCACAGTCTGAGGTTTTCCAAAGGAACACAAATTGTTCTACAAAAAAGACACCTGCACAGGCATGTTTATTGACACACTATTCACAATAGCAAAAACATGGAGAAAACCTTACTGTCCATTGAAAGCAAGCCGGATAAAGAAAATGTGTTCGTATACATGATGGAATATTATGTAGCCATAAAGGACAAAATCACGGACTTCGCAGTAAATTGGGTGAAGCTAGAGACAATCATTCTTAGAGGCCTGTCACAGAAACAAAGAACCAGATACCACATGTTCTTACTCATAACTGGGACCTGAACATTACTCACAATAGCAGAAGGAAGGAATCAGCCGCTGAGGATCACTGCCAGTGAAAGGAGAGGGGTTTCATGTAACGATATAAAGGGTATCTGATGCTAAACCAGGGAAGTGAGGACCCGTGGGAGTCTCAATCTTCAACTGCACATAGATTACTTATGTACCTAATTCTCTTTATAACACAATAAAGTATAAAATAAAAACAAAATATAAAAATGCATTAAAAATCAGTCAGAAGACATGACCATTATGAAAGATGTAAATGAAATATATAACTAAATTGAAATTGTCAATAATAAAGACATTACCCTTAAAACATACCCCAAAAGGATATTAATTTAGGAGTAGAATTGAGAATCTTAACTATGACCTTCAGACTATTTCCATTTTCAGGTGCTTTTTTTTCTTTTGCATATTTTGCCGATGTGTTGAAACTCATTAGTTTAGTCTTCAGTGAAAGAATTCAAATCCCCCCCCGTTTGCCCCCTGTTCATACTCCTCAGGGGGTTCAGCTAGTGGTCCACCAACTTTGGAGAAAATATTCAACCAGGAGCAATACAAAAGAGATTTGATGGATTGACCTTTCTGCATTTCTACTGCATTGTGGCCTCTGCTGTGTTAGAAACAAAAATAAAAACAAAAGAAAACAAGATAGCAGCCATGTTTTTCTCTTTCTGCCAGAAGTTGAACTTGTCAATATTTATACACAGAATATGTTGGGCCTGTAATGGAGGGTTTTCAAAATGACTGCCCATTTTGAGTGATTGAAAAAGCACTTCCATTGGATTTAAATTCTGAAGACTTTCTGTTAACAATGGCAGACTAGAGTTGCTTCTCCCTCTCTCTCTTTTTAAAAAATTTTTTGTCATTGTATAATATTTTTAAATGAAATAGGAAATAAAACTTTATCTTTACAGAAAATAGTACAAATCCATATCTCAGAATCCAGCCAGTAAAAAAGGGATTCCAAATATTATATAAATTGTAACACAAATCTCTGTAGAGTGGCAGATCACAGTTAAGAGAGCTGTTATTTTTGGGACGGATCCCTGTTTTTACCACTTAATAGGCATATGAGTTTGGGCAAGTTACTCAGTCACTTTCTGTGCCTCAATTTCCTCATATGTAAATTGAGTATAATTATGAGGTACCTCATGCAGATGCTGTGAAGATTAATTGAGTCCTTACATGCATTCTGGTTGGAACAGTGTCTGTCACATAGTGAGCACTCAAAAGTTAATTATGTTTATTCTTTTCTCCCATAGAGTAGATGAAGCACACATTTTCCCAAGAAAGTCATGATTTTTTTTTTTTTTGAGTTGGAGTCTCACTACGTTGCCCAGACTGCTGTGCAGTGGCCACTCCCAGCCACCGCAGCCTCGACCTGCTGGGCTCCGGCAATCCTTCCGCCTCAGCCTTCCAAGTAGTTGGAACTACAGGCTCACACTACCATGTCCGGCTCATCTTTTGATTTATTGTAGAGATGAGGTCTCGCCAAGTTGCCCAGGCGGGTCTCAAACCTGCGGGCTCAGGCAATCCACTCACTTCAGCCTCCCAAGGTGTGGGATTACAGGCTGAGCCACCGAGCCCGGCTTGAAAGTCATGATTTGAGGGAGAAACTAATGACTTCAGTTTAGAACAGCAAGTTCTGTGAGAGGAAGATGGGTGCTAGGAAGAGTGTGAGCACTGTTAAATGTCAGAGAGTGTCAGGAAAGTCAGAGCAGAATGAGGAGAGCAACAAGCACATCATCTTTGCGAGAAGTGAGCTGTTGATCAGAAACAACAGTGGAGACATTTTGGGGGTTACGAGCTTCCTTGTCTTTCTCAATATGAGAATGATTAAGAATAAATCATCACATAAACTACCTAGAATAAACAAAAAAAGGGTGGCAGGTGGGAGGAGTCTTCACTTTGAGCTTTGGAGACTTCCTGCTAACCCAGAGTAGAGTCACTCCTGCTAGCTCAAATGTTCAGACAAAAAAAGACCAAAATTTAAGTTCTTGTGACCAACAGCTTACTTAACATTATTTTTTTTAACTATCAAGCAGTAGAAAATACCTCCATATAATGAGCAATAATAATAATTAGATCATATTAATTTTTAGATAATATTCCCAAACAGTAAACAACCTAGACGTCTCTCAATAACACAGTGTACAAACAAATGGTTTTGTAAATCACTATATAAATATAGTAAAATACAACTTACTAGTAAAAATGAATAAAGTACTAATGCATGGAACAAGAAAATTATGCTGAATAAAAACCAGACTCTCAAGAGAATAAGCTGTATGATTCTATTATTATGAAGCACAGATTAAACTAATTTAGGATATAATAAATCAAAATATCGTTTGCCTCTGGAGAAAAGTTGGGAATTGACTATGACTTGACAAGTGGAGAATGTCTATGATATTGAAATGTTTTGTATCTTGATGGGAGCTTAGTTCATGGGTGTATGCATTTATCAAAACTAAAAAAATTATAACTTTTATATAACCCTTAAGATCTGTAGTTTGTGCAGTTATGCATATTTGCAATTATGCGAGTTATGTTTTAATTAAAGTGTTAAAATGAAAACTCCAAATGGTTTGTGAGCAACACATTGAACACAGAAAGAAAAACTACCTGAATTATCAAAGCCAGTTGTATACCACATACCAGAACATATACACTTCTTAGTACCAAGTACTTTCTGTACTAAGAAGCAGAAATGAGCTTATAATATTTAGATTAGAGTTTTATTTTACCAATGATCGAGTCAAATTATGCAAACATTTCAAAAATTAAAAACTAGACAAAGATCAGTCTCTTTAAAATAAGAACTCAGAGAAAAGGTGCACCATCTCAAATAAGAAATGAAATATTGAAGAAAGACGAAGAGTAAAGTAGATGAGTTTATGAAAAAATGCAAAGGAAATATAATGCTATTCCAGAAGCATAACTGGACACATGATCATAGGAAATGATTGCATACTTGTGCAACTGAATGAAATGAAATGGACATTAAAGTGGTACAGAATATGGGGAGGGGAAAAGGATAAAAAAAAAAGATAAAGAAAATCAGCAAAAGCCTAACTGGTGCTTCTAAAGAAGAGAAAGCAACACAACAAATAGACAAAATATTCAAAGACATATTTCAGGAAAGCTTTCAAGAGATTACTCAAGACAAAAATGAAATCAAGTGCTACAATTGAAGAGGAGTTGTGAAAACCTCAGATTTCTTCAAAGAAATGTACAATGCAAACAAACAGATGTGATATCTAAAATGTTACCAGAGAAAGAATTCATTGTCCTGTAAATTATATCTATACATGTTTAAAAAATAAAAGTAACTTAGAACTATTTTTCAAACATGTATAACATTAGAAAAATATAGTTTCCATAAGTCATTACCTCACACCAGAGTACGAGGTTATGTTCCCCATCCATGGTCAATTTACCTGGATATTTTTCCCTCTCAAGCTTCCTTAGTTCCCCCAAGTTTGCTAAACTCAGACTTTACAAACAGAATTTGACCTATTTGACCTTATACCTAATTGCAAATATGTTTTCAAACAAGTCTTAGACCTTAATTAAAATAAACCTAATAAATCCATTGATAATACAAGGTGTTGAGAGGAGAAACAAGAAAGATAATTTGAGACTGAGGGAAAAGTCAGGTGTGGTGACTTTTGACTGTAATCTCAAATTGGGAGGTAGAGGCAGGAGGATTGTTTGAGGCCAGTCTGGACAACATAGTGCGACTATGTCTCTAAAAAATAAAATGTATGAGAGGAAAAAATAGCTGTAAAAAGCATTAGAGAGACAGAGAGAGAGAGAGGCCAATGATATCAAGATGATTTTTTCATACTTTGTATTTATACCATGTAAAGCCCGTAATCTTCATAGAGTTCTTTGAAAAAATCTGAGGCCTTCCTATGAATGATGTTACACAACTATGTGGGCTCACTGACACAACTGAAACTCAACATTGCTCTGTCCAATACACAGTGCAATGTTGTTAAGACTATGACACTGAATCTAATTACATGCAACTCTATAGGGTGAAAAGAAGCAAAAAGAAACAAGAGAAATAATCTTCCCCTTGGTCCCTGATTTTAGCATAGCTGGTATAGGCAGTTCCCTTCCTTCTCTGAAGCCAAATGCGGGTACAGTCTATAAGGCCTGAGGATTCAGCATGGTGGCAGGTGATCTTCTATCAAATACAAACTCAGCTTACCCTCTTTCAGGGATAGGCTTCTTAGCGTCCTCTTGGTGCTACAGTCAGTAGACCACAAGGAAAATTAGCTCAGTAACGAGCTCTTTATTGGTATCTCTCTTTTCTCTAAGTCTCTCCATTCTTTATTTTTACTTCCTAAGATCACCTCTCAAATAAGCGAGCTACCAACAGGAAAATTGTTGCTTCAGGGGAAATTAATTAAAATAACCACTTTCAGCATCTATAGGTTGGGCAGTCCTGGGGACAGTGAGTCAAAACTAGGAATATAAGCTTAAGACTTAACAACTGGGCTTATTCACAGGTCTTAAGTGATGTAAATATATCATAAGGAAGGGTCAAGTCACTGGAAGAATCCCAGTGAGGCTACTATTCCTCTTGTATTAGATTACATATGACTTCCTAGCTTAAATAAAAGGTTAAATAACTCCTAAGCACATTAGAAAAGGAATAATAAAAATGTCTCTAGTTTTCCAGGAAATACTACATCACAGTCAGAATGGCAAGACGAGTTCTGATATTCACCCAGTTCCCTTCCCACAGAGAGTGGGCATAATATACTGGATTACATTAAATGTCTATGCTGTTTGAAGCAATGGAGTAATTGCTAATGGTGACTACTTTCTGAAACAACAAATTAATGAGATTCCATTTAAAATTCTTTCCCCAAACGCCTTCAGTTTATTTTCTCATTTAAAAAAGGTCTCAGAGTGGCAGCTGTGACTTTGTTGGGTTAATGATAGCTGAACATGAAAAAAAAATCCTGACTTTGAGGGGATGAAAGGATGGAAGCCTGGGAGATAAAATTGTAGGCGAACAATTCTTTCTGATGATTCGTCCACTCAGGAAAGTGCAAAAATGATTTATTTCTGGTAAAATCACTTTTCAACTTTTATGATTTTTTTTTTCTGATCTATGCAGAACTCACTCTCCAAGGAAAAGTTTAGTTCAGACATGCACATCCTATCTTTTATGGAGGAAATGTAAAAAGGGTTTTGATTTAACTTTGAGGGCAACCAGTTTTCCTCATTATCATGCCAGCAGGTCTGCAGGGAAGGGAGGGCAATGGTGTGTCTCAATTCAAGGGACTTTTCACATAGCCCTGTCTTAAAAGCATGATGACCTCACTGAGGGCTCACTGGCTTCTCCCATCCACTCTGCCAAGGCCATCGGGGTCAGAACAAAAGCAAACCAGCACTAAGTGGAGTGGTTGTACAGTATTTGAATTTCCATAAGAGAAGGAGACCATACTTTTCCATGCTTTTAACTCTAACTTTATAGAACACTGTAATGTATTAAACCCTTTCCCATTCATAGAAGGTAGAAATGAATATTATCTTTATTTAAGAGTGAAGACATGAGGGCTTAGAAGTCACACAGCAGGGGGAAGAATGGAAGGGAATGGAGGAGTCAGTTGGACTGAGAGTCGTTGTGTGAGTGCGTGAGTGAATGTATGGACAGTTTTGCATGGGTCTCTGAGTTAGTGGGCATGTGAATGACTGACTGAGTGGGGACTTGGGAGCAAGTGGCCAGGGATCTCCTGCTGCTGTAGCTCCTCTGCATGGACCTGCTGGAGACCAGCTCCAGCCGGGTTCAGGGTACCCCAAAGGTGGAGATGGCATAGGTGATTGGGGGGAAGAAGAAAGAGAGAAAGAGAGAGAGAGAAAGAAAGAGCCTGGACTCCGGTTTAAGTGCAGAAGCGATGTGTGTCATTGAGAATTACAGCAGGTCTTTTATACACAAAGTCAGATGTGGGAGGGGCGTCCCCCACCCACCAGAAACCTTAA
>NW_007232974.1:0-25492 GCF_000164805.1 Carlito syrichta | reverse complement strand
TTCAATAAATCCTAAGATCTTGACCCAGAAGCCTGTGACCAATACTAAGGCTCTTAGATGTGACGCAAGTTTGAATTATAAGTTGTGTGAAAGACAAAACAGCAGTTTGAGGAAGAATGGGAGCAATGAGCTTCTACAGCTAGCTTGTGTTTGTCCTGGTCTCAGAGTTTTTATGTTTTGAGCTCACAGGAGCTTAATCTGGTTAGTGCTGAGTAGAAAGGGGGAGGAAATGGGGTCAATAGCTCCTGAATGCATCCTAGTGGTCTTGGGGTCAACGGCCCTTCCTGATCCCTAATGCTCAGTGGGCCTCCATGGCCGGCTCCCAACATGGACCCTTGTGCTTCCCGGTACACAGAAGCCAAGTACCATTTTATAAAATCAACCAATTCCTTTCTGGAAAGAAGCTACCAGGAGTTACTGCTGACTCCAGGGTCTGCCTCATCCCACAGTGCCTGGCCAGACACTGGCAGCAAGTGCCATGGAGGGAGCACAGTGAGGGAGTCAGAGGCAGAGTCTCACTGGGGGAGATGAAACAGGCACCATGCTACCATCTTGAAAACTGTAGGGAGGTACTCCCACCAAGAAGCAACAGACCCAATCTCTGGAACTGGTGAGTTAACTACTCTGGAGTTGTTTGTAACCCAGAGGGAATATCTTGAAAACACAAACCTTACAGGGACAAGAGTCTCAAGTGCCACCTCCCCCCACCCTGATTCAGCTGTGAGACAAAGTGTATGATCAGAAAAGAATAAGGAAGACCCCTCAAGAGATCAGCAGTGTCCTGAGCTGACCCAACCCCCTCCTCCCCAGTAATACTCTAAAAGTCAGACTCATACAGCTGGGGCACTACTGAGAGGGATGAACCCAGGTGAAGACTGGATGCCAGCCACAGTCGGAGGACTCTATTCCAGGATAAGCCTGACTGGGGCACCCCATGCCAGCACCTGGGGAGGAGACAGTCTCACATCTCCCTCCCCACCAGAGGGGATCCCCCTGACCATACAAGAGTGAGAGGGGAGGACTGATGTTTTGCCCATCTGCACTGCCTCCTCCTCCCCACCAGGCCATGCGCTGGTGAGATTGTGAATAAGGTCACAGCCAAAGGGGAAAGCAGATGGGCTTACCTATGAGCAGCTGAGAGAAACAATTACAAAACGAGAGGGCACAAAATGCCTGAAAATTTTAAATTTTTCTTTCTTTTTTTTCTTTGTGCATGAATGTGTATGTGAGGGTTCTATTTGCAGTCCCGCTTTTTTTTAACTTTTCTTCTTCTTTCATATTTTTTTTCTATTTCTGTGTATACATGAATGATTGAGTGTTCATCTTTCAGTTTTTCCTTTTTTTCTTATTTTAGTTTAATGTGTGTGTAAATGCTTGTGTGAGAGTATGATTTGCATTTCCCTTCTTTTATTTCTTCTATTTCTTTCTTTTTTCTTCTTTTCCTTCTTTTGTTTGTTGTTGTTGGGCATGTGTGTGTGTGTTCATTTTTTCTGTTTTATGTTTTTTGTGTATTTTTTTCCTACTGGTTTTGATTTCTGTTTGTTTTTCTGTGTGTATTTTATTATTATTTTTGCTGGTGTCTGCTTTTGTTTTCTGTGTTTTTAAAATTATTTTATTTTTTTATTATTTTTGTCCATTCTATTTCATTCTACTTTTCTTTGTTCTCCTCATTGTTGTTATTGTATCTTGAACTCAAGGGATACACACACATACCCATTGTGTCATCATATAGAGTGGTGGTGGAGTAATTGCTCCAGTGGCAGTGGGAGGGGCTTTAACTTCTGATGAAAGTCTCAGGGAATCCATACCTCAATCAGTGAACATTGTGATTTCTAAGTAGTTTCTGAATCCTAGCTCCCCAGCCTCCACCTTATTTGATTCTCAAAACTACAAGAGACAGCAAAGCTTTCCACCCCAAGCCCTTTTTCAAAATAGGACATATTCAAAGCCCTGATCAGAGAAGAACAGAGGGCTGAGTAAACATCAGAAGTTAAAGCCCCTTCCACTGCCACCAAATAATGGAACTAAAGAGAAAAGAAAGAAGTCTGTCACAAATCAGGAAAAATAAACAGAACATAGGTAATTCCCAGTGTGCCAAAGAGAGAATGCCTGAAAAAAATTCAAGCCTCAGAGCCCAAACAGTGGAGGTCACCAATGGCTGGCCCCAGAATACAACAGGAATTAAGGAATGAATGGAAAGAGTAAATATGATGCAAAAAAGACAAGATACAACATTGAAAGAACTTGTAACAGATATTTTGGCCATAAAGAGTTTCATCCAGGAAATAAATAACAAGATAGCAAGCATTGAAAGTAGAATTAATCAGGCAGAAGAAACAATCTCAAAGCTTGAAGACCAAAACATGGAATTAACTTGATTTATAAAATCATAGAAAGAAAACTCAGAGAGAAAGATTAAAGCCTCCGAGAGATATGTGATTATTGCAAGAGACCAAACTTATGACTGACTGGTATCCCAGAAGAAAGGGACATGGAGAATACCTTGGAACAAGTATTCCAGGAGGTTATCCAAGAAAACTTTTTCCATCTCACCAGAGATGTGATTATCCAAACACAAGAGATACAGAGAACCCCTGCAACATATCAAATGAGAATAGCCCTAGACACATAGCAATTTCTACCCAAAGTAGGTACAAAAGAAAAAATCCTAAAGGTACTGAGAGAAAGGTCAGCCTATCTACCTGGGAAGACCAATCAAAGAATAGCAGCAGACCTATCAATAGAAACACTACAGGCTAGAAGGGACTGGAGTTCAATATTTAATGTCCTCAAAGCTAAACAATTTCCTACCCAGCCAAACTCAGCTACATCAGTGATGGAGAATTAAAATCCTTCCCAGACACACAATCCTTAAGAGATTATACAGTTTCCAGACCAATGCTACAAGAAATACATTAAAGGGTATTAAGCACAGAAGAAAGAAAAAAAAATGACCTCATACTTCCCAAGAGAACAGAAGAACATAGAACTGATACAGAAAACATCACAACTGAAAACTTGAAAATGCACACATACATCAACCCCAAAATTAAAAGAAAACAACCCCCCCCAAATCTTTTTAAGAACCTCATGACAGGTACCAACACCAGACACTCACATTTCAGTAATCATCCTGAATATGAATGGAGTAAATGCACCACTGAAAAGATATAGAATGGCAAACTGGAGTTAAAAAAAACAAAAACAAAAACAAAACCTATATTTTGTTGCATTCAGAAAACACATTATAACACAAGGGATGCCCACAATCTCAAAGTTAGAGAATGGAAAACAAATTTCCAGGTGAATGAATTGCAAATGAAGACAGGAGATACAATCTTAATATCAGGCAAAGCAACCTTTAAACTATCAAAAAATAAAAAAAAATATGGAATGACACTACATAATGATCAAAGTCTCAATTCACCAACAAGATCCATCCATCCTAAACATATATGCAACCAATACAGGGGCACTAGTGTTTATAAAGTAACTACTAAGTTGGCTAAAAAAAGATAATGACTCTAAAACTATCATAACTGGGAACTTAAATATCCCATTAACAACCCTAGGTAGATCATTGAGGCAAAAAAATCAACAAAGACATCTGGAAACTCGATACTCACCAAATGCACTTAAAAAATACGTAATAGAACTCTCCACCAAACAACCACAGTATATACATTCTACTCATCACTACACGGAACCTACTCCAAGACAGATCACATCCCCAGTCATAAATCAAGCATAAACAAATTTCATAAGATTGAAATACTGCCATGCAGCTTCTCAGACATCAATGGACTAAAAATAAATATCAACACCAACAAAATTCCCGCAAAACCCACAAAGATATGGACACTAAGCAGCATGATATTTACAACTCCTGGGTCAACAATGAATTCAAAACCGAAATGAAAACATTCCTGGAAACAAATGAAAACAAACAAACATCTTTCCAAAACCTCTGGGATGCCATGAAATCAGTACTAGGAGGGGATTTTATGTCTCTACAAACATCAAGAAAACAGATCACAAGTTATTAACATAAAAAAATCACCTAAAGGAGCTGGAAAGACAAGACCACCAAAACCCTAACTTCAGCACAAGAATTCAGATCACCAAAGTGAAAGTCCAAATATGGGACATAGAAGACAAAAATAATATAGAAAAAAATTAATAAAACAAAAAGCTGATTCTTTGAAAGGATAAACAAGATTGATAGACTCCTAACCAAAATGACCAAGAAAAGGAGCCCAAATAAACACAATCAGAAGTGCAAAAATGAAGTCACAACTGACTTTGAAAAAATAGAAAAGATTATTAGAGATTACTATGCATACCTATATGGAAATAAACTTGATAATCTAATTGAAATGGAGGACTTTTTGATATCACACAACCTCCCAAGATTGAAACAAGAAGACACTGAGACACTAAATAGACTAACAACAATCCAGGATATTGACTCTATCATAATAAAACTACCTACAAAAAAAAAAAGCCCTGGACCAGATGATTTCCCAGAATAATTTTACAAAACATACAAGGAGGTCTGATATTAATCCTACTGAAAGAATTCCAGGCAATTGAGAAAGATGGAACTCTCTCCAAATTATTTTATCAAGCAGAAATCACACTGATACTCAAGATGGGTAAAGATACAACAAAAAAAGAGAACTACAGGCAAATATCTCTGATAAAAATAGATACAAAAAGTCTCAGTAAGATTATAGGAAATCAGATCCAACAACACATCTCAAAAGTCATCCACCATGAACAAGTAGCCTTCATCTCTGGGATGTAGGGCTGGTTTAACATCCACAGGACAATAAATGTAATTAAATATCTCAACAGATTTAAAAACAAGAACTACACAATTATACCATTAGGTGCAGAAAAACTTTTTGATGAAATCCTACCTCCTTTCTTTATACAAACGCTTGAACACCTATGCATGGAAGGAACATACCTCAAAATTGTAAGCAGCATCTACAATAAACCCACAGCCAATATATTGCTAAACCAACAGAAATTGGAAACATTTCTCCTGAAACCAGAACACGGCAATGGTGCACATTCTCACCCCTCCTGTTCAACATAGGACTTCCTAGCTAGAGAAATCAGACAAGAGAAGGAAATCAGGGATATTCATGTTGCAAGAGGAGATTAAGTTATCCCTCTTTGCTGATAGTATGATCCTATAGCTTGAAAATCCAAGAGAACCTTTCAAGAACCTCCTTGAAATAGGAATTTAGCAAACTATCAGGGCACTAAACAGACATGCAAAAGACAGTCACATTCTTACACACCAGCAACAACCTGGCAGAGAACCAAAAAAGCACAATCCCATTCACAATAGCCACAAAAAATTTGAAATATCTCAGCATCTTCCTAACCAGAGAAGTAAAGTGTCTTTATAATGAAAGTTACAAAAAATTGCTCAAAGAAAAAAAAAAAGATACAAACAGATGGAAAAATATTTCTTGCTCATGGATTGGAAGAATCAGCACTGATATGATAGCCATCCTACCAAAGGCAATCTATAGATTCAGCAGAATGCCCATTAAATTACCAACATCATTCTTCTCAGACCTGGAAATGACAACACAGAAATTCATATGGAAACATAAATGACTTTGAATAACCAAAACAATCTGCACCAAAAAAAAAACAAAGTGGGAGATATCACACTTCTATACTTTAAACTTTATTATAAGCTTATACAATAATCAAAACAGTCTGGTATTGGTACCAGAACAGGCATCTAGACCAATGGAAGAGCATAGAGATTCCTGAAGCAAAACCTCAATCTCTCAACTAACTCACCTTTGACAAAGCCTCCATAAACAACCACTGGGGAGAGGAGAACCTATTCAAGTAAATGGTGCTGGAAAAACTGACTGACCATATACAGAAAATTAAAACAAGACCCCTACCTATCACCATATACAGAAATCAACTTCAAATTGATCAAAGACCCAAACGTAAAACCTCAAACTAGAAGAATCTTAGAAAATTCAGGAGACACCCTTATGGGAATTGGAATAGGCAACGATTTCCTGATCAAAACCCCAGATGTTCATGCCATAAAAGATAAGACAGACAAGTGGGACCTCATTAAGCTAAAAAGTCTCTGCAAAGCCATAGAAACCATCAAGGGAGTAAGAGACAGCCCACAAAATGGGAAAAAATATTTGCCAACTATATATCTGACAAAGGCCTAACATTCAGGATCTACAAGGAACTCAAATGTGCTAAAAGAATTTTTTAAAAGTCCCATTAAAAAGTCGGTAAAAGACCTGAATAGACATTTCTCAAAGAAGGCATATGGACAGCCAACAAACACATGAAAAAGTGCTCAGCCTTACTAATCATCAGAGAAATACAAATCTAAACCACTTTGAGATACCATTTAACACCACTAAAAATGGCCATCATTAATAAAACAAAAAACAACAGATGCTGGAGAAGATGTGGAGAAAAGGGAATGCTTCTACATTACTGGTGGGATTGCACACTAGTACAACCTCTATGAAAAACAGTGTGGTGGTTTCTAAAAGAACTAGAAATTGACCTTTCATATGACACAGCAACCCTCCTACTGGCTGGAAACTCGATAATCACTAAATGCACCAAATGCTTCACCAATGGGTAAACATAATAATCATTCCACAAAAAAGATACCTGTATACAAATGTTTTTGTAACTCTATTCACAATAGTAAACACTTGGAACCAAACTTGCTGCCCATCAAAAGTGAACTGGATTAAAAAAATGAGTACATATATTTGATGAAATATTATGCAGCCATACAGAAGGACCAACTTATGGACTTCATAGCAACTGGTTTGGGTTTAGAGTCTACAATATTTAGTGATCTATCACAGAAACAAAGAACTGAGTACTGCACGTTCTCACTTAAATGCAGCTCCTGAACATTTTCCAGAATACTAGAAGAAAGCTATTGGCAGTAGCCAGAAACAACCAGGGGAGGGGGAGGGACACATAACCTCAATAAGGATACTAGATCTTAAACTAGGCAAAGTGAGGACCAAAGGGAGGCCCAAACTTTACCTGTACAATGACCACTTGTGTACCTAATCCGGAATTGTACCCCACATTACATAGCAAGAGCAAAACCTCAGCACTAAAAAAGGAAAAACTAGAATTTGAACTCCTATTAACTTATTCTAGATGTTATTTTTCTTTGACACATGCTGCCTAGGAAAGGTCTTGCTTATAGGTCCTTAACATTTATGAATTTTCTGACGGACCATCGCCAATCTCTCCTATGCTTCATAATTCTCTTGTTAAATTTGCAAAAGGAAAATGGATAGCAGGAAAAAGGTATTTGTACCAGAAACAGCTTCTAAGTTTGTGAAAGAAGAATGGAGACATATTCTGTGAGTAAGATAAAAAGTCATACAATTTGAACATTGTTGCTAGTTGTTGATGAACATACTTTTAAGGACAGAACTAGTTATTTTCAACACATTTCTTTAAAGGATACAATGTTTAACTGTCTTTTGTGATAGAATTTGTAATCATTTATTGAATAAAACTTTTGAATCATTTCCAATAAAGATATTTGAAGATCTTTTAGGACTCTCCACACTGTTTTTCACAGAGATTGTACCAGTTTACACTCCCACCAACAGTGTAGAAGTGTTCCCTTTTCGCCACATCCTCTCCAGCATCTGTTGTTTTTTGAGTTATTGAAGATGACCATCCTGCCTGGAGTGAAGTGGTGTGTCAGTGTGGTTTTAATTTGCATTTCTTTGAAAACTAGTGAGGCTGAACATTTTTTCATGTACCTATTGGCTGCTCGTACGTCTTCTTTTGAGAAGTGTCTAGGGAAGGGTTGGAGACTGGCAATAGTGGGAAACTGCCAGGGGAGGGGGACACACCTCATCAGCAAGGGTACCTGCATAATGAACATTTGTATATCTTACCCTGAATTTACCCCACATCTTTAAAACAAAAAATTAAAAAAAAAAGATATTTGAAGATTTCCAAAGATTTTAAACACGGGAAAAATCTTTCCCATCTGTAAGACCTTTTTACATAGGATAGACTTGGGTATGAAATAATTATTTACTAAAATACTTGCTAATTGATTTTAAATCTTGAAGTGTAGGGTCAATTGTATGTGTGGTACGTGAAATGGTACAGTATATGTCTGGGAGCTGTCCTCCTTGTTGTGGCAATAGATAACTGAGTAGTAAATGTGTTATATATTAATGGCATTTTGGTGTTGTATTAAGAAATAGGGAGTAGGTGTTCTATTTCTTTAATAATTAAAGTATTTAAAGGGCACAAGGATAGATGAATGAGATCTAGCCAAGAAAATTTAAACTTTGGGCTGTAATACAATGGAAAGTAATATAATCCCCCCAGTAGAAGATGATAAGCATAGCTTTTTAATAATTGCTCATTAAATAACCAAAAAAAAATCCCCTAAATTTTGTGGCTCACTACAGTTTGGTAAGAGTTTACCACTTGTTAGGTGTTACTCTCTATCCTTTTTTGTGTCCTGATGCCTATGTGGTCTCTAACAGTAGCCTCCTTTACCTTCTGATGTCGAGTGGTTTGGGGTCAGTGGGATGACCCACTGTAGGCTTGACGGATGAGGAAGTGATACATATCTATTCCCTCAACCCCTTTCCTGCCAGGTTATCTGTATCCTTCTCATGAAGGCTACAGCTCTTCCCTGGCTCTTCTCCAAGTTCCAACTGCTCTAGGGATAGTTAGTGTCTCTACAGTGTTGCTAGCCCTTGCTGGTTTGGGGAAGGAAAGAATTAGACAACTGACTACCGACGCATTTCTCTCCCTTTAATGATAGGATGTACCTTGGAAAAACAATGATGACAGGAGACCTGGCCTCACCAATGGGTAAACATAATAATGGATCTCCTGGTAAATAGTCTAAAGGCGTTCTTTAAGACTGGCTGAGGGCAGTCTTTAAACAGACTAAGGGTACTTCTTTAAGTACCCTTGGATAATTTAGGATTATTTCGGGTAAACAAACTTACAATCTATAGATTCATTATCTAGAAGAGTAGCTCCCCAAAATGGAATGTAAATTATGTGATTACTCGTGTATAAAATAAAGATGTTAAAAGTCCTATGCTATTTGAGGAAGTACTTCACTTAAAAACATTATCTTTTATCTTGGAGCAGAGAACAATGCCAAAGGCAGAAAGTAAGGATCTAAGACAACAGAATTGATGTTCTGGAATGCTCTGTCTCCCTTGCACTTCATCACTGCACATATCCTGGAATCTGGATGTGACCTCTGATTAATATGAGTCTAATTTGACCCTCCTTTCTTTGTGCCAGACTAGCATTTCCAAATCCTATTAAAAACCCCTTAACTAAACTCTGAAGAAATACCCAGTTTAAATGTGCCACGACTCTCTGACTAGTATCCAGACTGACATTGAGTCATTGCTTTTCAGCATTGTTATTATTGCCGTTGATTGTTTTATATGTTTTTACTTGAAGTGGTGTAACATAGCCAAGTGAGCATTTAACTTGTTCCAACAGTAAGGCAGCCAATGAGCACATAATTTATGTGTAAATTTAATGTCCAGGACTCTTTTCTAAATTCTAATACAATGGATGGTGCATTGCATCTGTCCTACACAGGAAACAAGATGCACAGATTAAATAAGTAGTGATATGAAACAATATGCTACAGTATAAACAGTCATGGACGTTGGCAGAATTTCTTTCTTTTGAAGTTGTGAATATTTCATTATGCACATCTACCACATTTCCTTTGCTTATTCATCCATTGACAGAATTTAGGTTGTTTTCATATTTTTGCTATTGTGAATAATGCTGCAAAGAACATGGGAACGCAGATATGTCAAGATACTACTCTTATTTTCTTTGAAAATATATTCAGAAGTTGGATTGCTGGATCATATGATAGCTCTATTCTTATTTTTTTTAGGAAGTCCTACACTGTTTTTCATTTTACATTCCCACCAATGGCAATGTGAATGAACCCAGGGAAAATTATGTTTAGTGAAATAAACTAGCCACAGAAATACAAATATTACATAACTTTACTTACATAAAGTATCTAAAGTAATCAGACTCTTAGAATCAGAGAGTAAAATGTTGCTTGCCAGGTGGTGAGGAGAGAGGGAAATGCATGATTATTGTTCAATGTGTATAAAGTCTCATGTATGCAAGATGAGTAAATTCTAGGGATCAGCTGTACAACACAGTGTCCATAGTTAACAATATTGTAGTGTGCACTTAAAAATTTTTGTTAGGAGGGTATATCTCACATTAAGTGTTCTTACCACAAAAACAAAGTTAAAGCAAAACAAAGGGGCATTAGATACTTTTGCAGTTGATAAGTATGCATATTATCTTGCTTATGAAGATAGTTTCATTGGTGCATACATAGGCCCAAGTCAAAACATTTGTCCATTAAAATGTTCAGTTCTGTGTATGGATTATACCTCTATAAAGCTGTTAAAAAAGGAAAGGGTTTGGAATCAAACTTTTGTGGGATCAAATCTCTGTATTACGGTCTTATTTTGAAGCCTGTGGCAAGTAATTTACTTAAGTTCTCAATACAAATGATAGTATTGGTCTTATAGGAATATGGTGGGAAATAAATTCAATAATATGCATATAAGTACAAGTGCTTGGCATACTTTAGGGAGTCTGCACAATTTTTTTCCCTCCTGCCTTCCATTTCTAGGGGACACTTCCTAGTAGAATTTACAAAAAACTAAATATAACCTAAGGTTTGGTTTAGGTCATTCAATTTCCCTCTGAGTTTTCTGAGTATCGGTAAAGTGGGGACATTTCATCTCTTGACATTATTGTGGATGGTATCTCTTGCTCACTTTGAAATGAGTGGTACTTGATAAAAAGGAGCCAGTGTGGACACCAGGGAGAAGAAGAATGGAAGGTGGAAGCCCACAGGACAGAATAGAGAGAGAGAAGAGAGAACAGAGGAGCCACATAGACTGCAGTCAAGAAAGGAAATAGCAGGAGCAATAGAGAAACCGGACCATTTAGGGGATACTTACCTGTTTCCAGTATTAACCAAGACAATGGTAAGTATCAAGAATGACCGGAAAAGATAACATTGTGATAGGATAGTATAAGGTATATGAAGAAGCACAAAATAGGAATTTTTTTTTTTTTGTTAGAGTCTCACTCTGTTGCCCATGGCTAGAGTACAATGGCACACTACCAGCCACCACAACCTCGACCTGCTGGTCTCAGGCAATCCTTCCACCAAAGCCTTTCAAGTAGCTGGAACTACAGGCACGCACTACCACACCCGACTATTTTTTTTAATTTATTGTAGAGACGAGGTCTCACCATGTTGCCCAGGCTGATCTCAAACCTGCGGGATCAGGCAATCCTCTCATCTCGGCCTCCTAAAGTGCTGGGACTATAGGCTTGAGTCAGCGCACCCAGTCCCCAAAATAGGAAATTAGAGGCCAAGGGGAAGAATGATTATTTGCTTTGCTGTTCCCTCATCGGTTTCATAGCTATTGACATAGAAGAAAGAAAGACATGTGAAAATTGTAGTTAAAATTGTGACATTTCAATCAATGGAGCAGGAGAATCACCTTGACAAAGACAGGAACAACTTCCAGAACAGGATTGAATGAACCTGGGACAAATGAAGTGAATACTCAAGGAACATTATCTTCAGAAACTAAAATCCCAAATATTAATGATTTTTAAAAATGTGGATCTTTAGATACACAGAGAAACCAGATTGATTTTAGTGACTGTATCAGGAGAAAAAGTATCAAGACTGCATAGGGCACATTATGGGTAACTCCAGTGATTGCATCGTGATAAGGATACACAATGGTGTACAGGGTCAAAAGGACTGAAACATATGAATTATTGAGATTAACCAGAGAAAGAGAGGAAATTGAGTTGGAATGGGAGATAAAAAAGAAAACTAACAGCAAGAAAATAGAACAATACAGCTTTGGCACTGTATCAGGGGTTGGACATTTTTTCTATAAAAGACCAGACAGTAAATATTTTTAGCTTTGCAGGACATTTGATGTCTGCTGAAACTACTCTACTCTGCCCTTGTAGTGCAAAAGCAGCCACAGGCAAGCGATAGCAAATAAGTGTGATTGTTTTGATAAATCTTTATTTACAAAAATTGATGGGTCAGATTTGGCCTGTGGATGGTAGTTTGGTGACTTCTGCACTGTATTCCTACCTCTGATGGAAAAAAGAGAGTATAACCACTAACAAAAAGGTCTAAAGTATATCATCAAGCAGAAAATGAGCATGCACAGATATAGGGCTGTGTAGATAGGGCAGATTTGAGAAACAATTCCAATTCCACTTGATAGGCTATCTCATTTAGTTTAGATAGTTAAGTCCAGGTTTCTAAAAGTTATTCTGCATTTCTGGAACCACGCTTTCACTACGAGGCAAACATCTCCCTCTCTATGAATTCTTATGAAAATAGCCTATAGAACTGGGATTTCAATGGACTATACAGGCTTGAAATAGGGGAGGAAAGGGTGCACATCTTTCCCATGTGACTTTTTTATTTAGGGGTACCTAAGAATAGAGCCTCCACAGGTAAGACCTAAATACCCACCATAGGTAGCCTCAAGAAAGTATCTGAATATAAGACTTTACAAGAAAATGTGCTCCAGGTGTGGAGAACAAGGTCATCCCTGGTCCTTCTGTTTACATCCGTGCAAACTGTATGAAAGCAGAGAAAGATGGCAACCCCCTGGGGCCAGCTGCACCAGCCCAGAATGAAAGGAGCTATAAATCAATTGAGCCAGTCACACCAGTCTCAGTGAATATAACTGTAGGGGAAGAGCAAAGCTTTGAAAAGCATTGCCAAAAAAGACATGGGAAGGAAAATGAAGAAGGTGGACTTCAGGTTGTTGATGGAATAGATTGCTGAATAACAAAATAAAGGAGCTGGAGTGAATAATACATAGAGCAAGACACGTCCGGGGATGGGGAGGTGGAAAGCTCGTTCCTGCTAAGTAAGGAGACAAGCAAGGACTGTTTTAGCAAAACTGAGCTTGTACAAGAACCACAGGAGAGGGAAGTGAGGAGAAAGAACACAGAGGGAACAAGAGGGATGACAAGGTTGGAAAGAAAAGGGCTACCACCTCCTGCCTCAAGAATAGAGGGTTTCCCAAGAAAGTCACACTAAGGAGGCCCAGGAGGAAATAGCGGTGAATCTGATTTCAAAGGAAATGAAGCCAAAAAGTCAAAAGGGAAAATAAAATGGGGAGTTCAAACAAGGTCTTCAAAGACTATTTCAATCAACAGAAAAATGTAACAGAGCGTCATTGAAAGTAGAAATATGTACTCCTGCTAGCAGAGGAATAAAGAACTCTGAGGGGGTAAGCGGGAAGGCTAGGAGAGAGGGAGGGAATGAATGTTTATGATGTTGGGGTTTTGAGAACCAGAATGCAATTTAGGTTTTCAAAGATTTGAAGGAGATGTGTTTACTCTTCTGGGGAGGAATTATAAATAGCTCATCAACTCTTTCAATTCTGGCAGTAGCCATCCCAAACATACTCTACAAATATTAAGATATCGTTATATAATAAAATGTATATCCTAAAATATGCACTTGGTGTCACATGTAAGATGGGTCAACATGATAGGAAAAGATGAATTACCTACATGTAAAATGGAAAAATAAGTATATACCTAAATATGCATATATACACACATATGCATGTATTATATGTTACCTCACTAGTATCAAAGGTTAATTTAGCAATTATGAATACCTGTGAGATACTCAATTTATCTATTAAAAATTAAACAAAGGTTGACAAAGAAATCAACAATGCTGATGTGTGTCTACATCATGATTCACACAACTTAGAAACTTATTTACTGACATGTGGACACCAAGGCCATACAGCTGATGGTTTCTTACTGATGGGGTAGGAAATGGGGATCTGAGCTTTGTGACTGAAAAACTGCTATTTCCAAAGACAATTAAGTGTCTTCCCCTTTGGGGCAGCCTTACTGCTGAAATTTCTTATCACATTTACAGTTGTTTTCTTCAAATGGTTATTGAACATCGTCAGAACATATGACTTGGCTTCGCTTTCCCTAGTATCATTAGTTTCTTTGTATGTGTCTCTTATCCATACACATGGCAGAGAAAAAAAGTTTGAGCTAGTCCCAGGAACAGAGAGCTTCTGGGTATAATAGGATAGGATATGTATTCTATCCTAATCAGTGTGTCATGTAAATATCATGGACATTGCTTTTCTCTTGATTCTATCCCCAAAGCAATCTCAGTGGGATACTCTTTTGTCTTTCTTTGCTTTTCTGTTAAGATTACTGGACATTGTCATTTAGTGTAAAATATTGACATCAGTTTAATACTCAGAGACAACGCAACATGTAGAGGAGGCTCTTAATTATTTGGATAAAGGGTAGTCAATTTTTCAGTTTGGCTTTGTTGGATAAAATAATTAGTTTTTAAAAATACTGACCTTTTCAGACCATATTCAGTCATCTTCCTGCTTCTGTATTTCTCCTTAACATTATGCATACCACAAATCAACATCATCATTGTGTCTCTCTTTAATGTAAAGAATAATTTGGCATCTGAGATGAATTAATTTTGAAACTCATCCCATTAAAGAAGTACTAAATGGACCTCCTAGAAGATGACCTTACCTCAGAGAAAGGACTGGAGAAACATTATTAGGCCTTCTAAATATGTGATAAGCGTATGACATGATGTGTAAATAATAAATATTGTCTAATTTTTAGTAACTGGAGACCTGCAAACATTATAACTTATAAACATTATTAATCTTTCTAAAAAATATCGAAAGCATTGAACAGATGGCCTGAGAACAAATAGAAACCACTCATTAATTCAATAATGTTTATTGAACAGCTACTTTGTGCCAGGTGCATTTCATTAAGTAGACCCCATGGGACAGTAGTTTTCTCATGGTCTTTCCTTTGGACATGTAAAGGTAATTTATAACTGTGATTTATATACTTTTTTGAGACGTATTATAGGAGCGTGAATATGAAGCAGCAGAGGAAAACAACTTCTCAATATTAATTCTATAAAACATGATGTAATAATAACACTGCTTGTTAGTTTTTCGTAGAAAATAGGCCTGCTTCTATCTCCTTATATCACTGGTTTTGTGGGGTTTTTTTTTAAGTCTTTGTAAATGAAAATGTCCTCTGGCAAGTTTAAAAGTGTATCTCTTTTTAAATTTTTATATAGATTTCAAATCCCTAAGAGAGAAACATTTTTATAATGCAATTTTTCAAGACTTTCTCCTCAGAGTCTTGACTGCTCCAAGTTCAAGACAATTTTCTCCCTAATCATATGAATATTTTATGCAACTATAATATTCCATTGTATTAATATAAATCAAACTTGCTTCAAAATCTTAAATTCGGGCAGATTCTTCTTTGGACAATTTATCTGATATATTCCTCTAATTCTGAAGAAATATACTTTTCTTGGAGTTCAGAATTTCATTGACTTTCTGAGAATAAAAATGCAAGCAACTCATTACTCTTGCCTATGGGGAAAGGAACAGGCAGGGATAAAGAAAATCCAGGGGTAATCCCTAAGACTCTTTTGAATGATTACTTTCCCTTCCTTTCATAATGCTTTTGTGGTCCCAATGGGCAGGTAGGAAGGACTGTGGTTTCTAGTTTTAGCACCTCTCCCCGCCTCTGGGCACATAGGGACTGAAGAGACTGGGTGAGATGGTCAAGAGGCATCACCACAAGATCAGCAAAGGAGAAACTTTGGATGGAGTCAGCTAAAAATTAAATAAAGCTTTCTCCCCTCTGTGAATCCACTCTGATTAGTTCTGGTTCTATCTTATCCCTTCCCACACTGAATTATAATTAGGTAAGTGTCGGCCTGGGTCCATTATTTTGCTTCCTTAAACACATATTTATTGTGTAAAACCCTAAGAGCCACTCAAGAATCATGGAGATTGCATCTTATTTGAGCATGTTTGTATCTGATACCTTTCAGTTACCCCTCAAAGGGGCAAAGACTTCCATGGAGTCGACGTGCGGGGTAAAACTGTCATTTAAAGCAGCAATTAGCATAGCGTTCTTTACATTCTCATATGCAGTTCTTCTTGTTCCATTGCGACATACATTTATCTGTGAGGAGGCTTCATTTTCTGGCCATTATTTCTGTTCCATTTTTATTTCTTCAACAGAGGATACAACCCTGATACAATCCTTGGTTTTAAGGGCACCTCAGATGTGTTTTAATCAGGCATAGACAGTAAGACACGGACAGGGAAATGAATGTTATAAAGCAAGTTTTTTTCATACCTACAGATCCCTGAAAACAAGAGGCACCCCATGCCACACCATGCAGAACTACATGGGAAAAGCACCAGGGCCAGTCAAGAGGCAGAGGGAGTGAGTGGAAAAGGTGGGTAAGATCCTTTATTGGGGCTTTCATGATGAAATGGGAGAGGCAGAGTAAGAAGTTTTAGGATTGACTAGTTTGATTAGTCTCAGTGGGCTTTGAGGCATAGGGTCTCTCTTCAGTTGTCTGGTACCTGACCCTGGAGTGATTAAGTTTCCTTTTGGTGGCATGTGAGAGAAGGATACTTGATGTGGATTCTAAGGCATGGTGGGTATAGGGACCTGAGAGAGGACAAAGAAACTGGGAGGAGAATACATTTTCTGCAGTAAGAATGGGAGCTGAAAGGAAATTATCCAGGAGCAAACGTAGGTCTTATGTGAAAGTAGGTAGTAGGTTTCAGCTACAAGGCTTAGTGAAATTCTAACCACAGACACTTCAAAATATAGTCTGTCATCAGGATTCTTGGTTTGATTAGTAGGATGGTCTAACTGAATTCAAACTATACCCAATTCTAAAAAAGTGATTTAAGAAAGGCAGCTGAACATCTAATTTAAGGAGTGACATGAACAACCAAGGAGTATTTTTGACCACTGAATCCCAAAGCTAGTCTCTTGAACGAGAAATCAAGAACCACGTTATTTTAACAATTCCCTGAAGGAGGTACTGAGCCCTTGGTGTGCTGTCTGCCCTGTACACCCGAATGAACTGAAGGACTTGGACTGGGCTGAGTTCACTGCTAGAGCTGGAGTGTAGTAGCACAATCATGGCTCACTGCCGTTGGGGAAAGGTTTTGTTCTGTTTTGTTTTGTTTTGCTTTGCTTTGTTTTAAGTCAGGATCTCACTCTGTTGTCCAGGCTGGAGTTCAGTGGCACAATCATGGCTCACTCCTGGGCTCAGGTGATCCTTCTGCCTCAGTCTCCTGAGTAGCTGGGACTACAGATCTGTACCACCATGTCCAGCTAATTTTTTGTTTGTTTGTTTGTTTGTTTGTTTTGGAGAAATGAAGTCTTGCTATGCTGCCTAGGTTTGTCTCAAATTCCTGCGCTCAAGCAATCCTCCCTCCTCAGCCTCCCAAAGTGCTAGGATTACAGACGTGAGCAACCACATCTGTAATCCTAGCTTGGAAACTGTCTTTAGGAAAAATACATTATAAAACTTAAAATTAAGTAGAAAAGTGAATGCTTATTTAGAATGAGTAAAGAAGGCAAGGCAAAATCACAAACATTTTAAAATGTTAGAATAACAATGTATTTTCTAAAGTAGCATTATGATACGATACATGTCAACATTGCGTTTTTACTTCTTTTTTGATGAATACTCATGTAAAAATAAAATAATTTGGGGGACCACATCAAGACGTCGATGGAACCTGTCAGTGTGAGAGTCTCTGCACGGGTGAGGGTGCATGAAGACTAATCTGTATCCATCTGCATGTGCAAGTGGGTAAACGAATGTCCAACTGAGGGGAGACATGGGATCAAGCACCCAGTGTCCCCATGCAATTCTCTGCTGTTCTGAATTCGGCGCCCACCTCACACAGAAGGATCTGCCACTTCTGGGGCATCTCTCGGGAATGGCGGCAGCTATCAGCAGTCTACCTGGCACCTGGCTCACACCACCACCTGTGGCAACAGCCAGGCAGTGACAGTGGGGACTGCCACGGGGGAGCAGATCTGAAGCCCCGCTGAAGGATAAGACGCCAGTATATGCACCATTTTCTCTGTTCTAAGACCTGCGAAGACATTCTCTAGCTCCTCTGATTCTGGGCAGCCTGCATTCAGAGATCTCCACACCCCTCTGGGATCTCCATCGTTTGCCCAGAGAGGGTACTAGAGTGCACCATACCGGAGAGACAGAAGCCCCACATCCCACACTGGATCAAGCACGAACAGTGTCATCGGAATGTGAGACCCAGCAGCAGCAACCAGGGGTGAATCCTGGAATAAGTCCCCTTCCCTCAGCAGCCCGAAGGGCATTTGACCCATGTGGAGAGCAGCCCAATGGGTCTGTGGACTGAGAGCAAAGGGGAGAGGCTAGAGACTGGAGTACTCTCTCTACCGCTGCCAAAAGTGGCAGGTGGGGGACATGCTGGTTAAAAAAAAAAAGAAAAACAAAAGGCGGCGGTGGGGGGGGGGGGTGGGAAAGGAACTTGAAGTTCCAGAAATGGCCACACGAGGGAGATTTTCTTTGAGGGGGAGTGCATTTTTTTCTGTTATTTGTTAGTTTTTGCTTTGTTGTTTTCTTTAACTGTTAGTTTATCTGTTCATTTGTGTGACTGTCTGTTTTCTTTCTTCTCTTCCCTTCTTTTCATCTCCATTCATGTTTCTTCTTCCTTTCTCTGTCCTTTTCCTTTTTCTTATCTCATTTTGGTTTCGGGGGGGCATACATACACTTCACCACATGGACAGTTTGTAAGGTGGTGGGAAGTCAGTTCTAAGGGGCCCAAACATCAGGCAGTGGATACTGTGATCTGCAGAGAGCTTCCGAACCACAGCCACCCCATTACACCTTAATCAAATCTCAAAACTGCAAAAAGACAGAACAGGCTCTCACCCCCAGTCCTGCTTTAAAATTGAACAAATCCAGAGGATCTACATAAGGAAGAATAAGGGATTGAGTACACAGAAGTGAAAGCTATCCCCACATTATTGAGCAATGGAACTAAGTGGGCAGGAGAGAGTGGAGGACAACCACCACAAAAGAAGAAAAACCAAAGGAAGATCACAGGTATCCTCTAGACCCTAGAATAGACAGTATCTGAGAATACAGACTTCCATTCATAAACAATGACGAGCCCCTAGACTGACTGGTTTCTAATTACAAACTCAGAAATCAAGATATTAATAAAGAGAATGAATAGAAATGAGGAGAGACAAGAGGAAAAAATGAAGGAGTTGATAACTGAGATGACAGCAATAAAGAATACAGTAAATGAAATAAATAACAAACTGATAAACATGGAAAGAAGAATAAATCAAGCAGAAGAAAGAATCTTGGAGCTTGATGGCCAAAGTATGAAACTAACCCAAACTGTTAAAAACAGAAAAGGAACTTAAAAAGATAGAAGAAAACCTCCAAGAAATGTGTAACTTATACCTGATTGGCATTCTTGAGGCAAATAGAGAGACAGACACTCTGAAACAAACATGCCATGAAATTATCCAAGGAAACCTCCCTCATCTCATCAGAGACATGACCATTCAAACACAAGAGATTCAGAGAACTCCTACAAGGCATTGAGTATGGAGACCAACTCCTAGACACATAGTAAGTCACTTACACAAAGAAGGTGTAAAAGAAAAAACCCTAAAGGCAGCAAGAGAAAAATGTCAGATTATATGCTGGGAAAGACCAATTAGAATAGTGGCAGATTTACCTACAGACGCACTGCAGGCTAGAAGAGACTGGAGTCCAGTCTTCAAAGTTCTCAAAGCTAAGCAATCACATTGAAGAATTTCCTACCCAGCTGAGTAAAACTTCATCAATGATGGATAATTAAAATTATTCCCAGACATTTAATCTCTAAGAGTTTATGCTGCCTCCAGATTAGACCTACAAGAGACACTTAAGAAGGTATTAACCAAAGAAGAAAGAAAAGATTGATCACATTCTTGCCAAGAATCCAGGAAAACAGAATCAACACAGCATGCGCTGTGACTGCAAAATTAAAAAACAAATACATATACCCCCAAATCAAAAGAAAACCAACAAACAAATAAACAACAACAGCAAACAACTCAGTAAGAGCCTCATAACAGAGATAAACTCTCACATATCAATAAACAGTCCTAATGTTAATGGACTAAATGCACCACCAAAAAGACATAATAGGGCAAACAAGAGAAAGAAAAAACTCTACAAGTTACTGTCATCAGGAAACATATCTCACAACAAAGGATGCTCACAGACTTAAAGCTAGAGGATGGAATGCAAATTTTTAGGTGAACGGGTCACAAAAGAAAACAGGAGTCATGATTTTAATATCAGACAAAACAACCCTTAAGCTATCAAAAATTTTAAAAGATGCAGAGGGACATGACATAATGATAAAAGGTTCAGTCCATCCTAAACATATATGCACCCAATGCAGGAGCACTGGTTTTCATAAAGCAGCTACTATGAAAGCTAAAAAAATATGTTGACCCTAACATTATCATAACTGGGGAACTAAATACCACACTAACAACCGTAGATAGATCATCAAGGCAAAAAAATTAACAAGGAGATGAAGAACCTCAACTTACACTTGACAAAATGAACCTAATAGATACCTGTAGAACACTGCACCCAGCAACCATGGAATATACATTCTGCTAGTCACTACACAGAATGTACTCCAAGATCGACCATATCCTTCACCATAAATCAAGCATAAACTATTTTCAAAAGACTGAAATGCTGCCATGCACCTTCTCAGACCACAGTGGAATAAAAATAAATATCAAACCAACAAGATTCCCCCCAAACACACAAAGACATGGACACTATACAACATGCTGCTGAACAACCCTGGGGTCAATACAGAAATCAAAGCAGAAATTTAAAGATTCCTGGAAACAAAGGAAAATGAAAAAACATCTTACCAAAACCTCTGGGATTCCATGAATTTATATCTCTATGAAGACACATCAAGAAAATAGAAATGGAACACGTTAGCAGCCCAAAAAATCACTTTAGGGAGCTAGAAAGACAAGATTACCAAAATCCTAACTTCAGCAGAAGATCGCCAAATTAAAAGCCTAAATATGGGACATAGAAGACAAAAATTCCGTAGAAAAAAATCAATGAAACAAAAAGCTGGCTCTTTGAAAGGATAAACAAGAGTGATGGATCCCTGGCCAGAATGTTTAAGAAAAAGAGAGGAAAAGTCCAAATAAACACAATGAGAAACATAAAAGATCAAGTCACAACTGACCATGAAGAAATACAAAAGAATACCAGAGATTACTCTACACACCTGTATGGAAACAAACTCGATAACTTAAGTGAAATGGAGGACTTTCTGACATCACACAACCTCCCAAAGTTGAAACAAGAAGAAATTGACATTCTAAATAGAGCAATAACAACCCATGAAATTGAATCTGTCATAAGAAAACTACATACACAAAAAGCCCTGGACCAGACAGATTCCCAGCAGAATTCTACAAAGTGCACAAAAAGGAGTTAATACCAGTCCTATTGAAAGTATTCCAGGCAATCAAGAGAGACAGAAATCAACCCAAATCATTTTGTGAAGGTAACATCACATTGATACCCAAATGGGGTAAAGATCCAACAAAGAAAGAGAGTTACAGGTCAATATCCCTGATGAACATAGATGCAAAGATCCTCACAAGATTCTGGCAATTCATATCTTACAAAAGATCTCAAAAATTATCCACCATGATCAAATAGTCTTCATCCCCAGAATGCAGGACTGATTCAACATCTGCAAGACCATAAATGTAATTAAATACATCAATAGATGTAAAAACAAGAGCATGATTATTAGATGTGGCAAAAGCTTTTGGTAAAATCCAGCATCCCTTCTTGATCAAAACTCTTGAACACCTAGTTATAGAGGGAACATTCCTCAAAATAGTAAGAGCCATCTATTATATTGCTAAACAGATAGAAACTGAAAGCATTTCCCCTGAAAAGTGACACAAGGCATGACTGTCCACTCTCACCCCTCCCTTTCAACATTGTGTTGCACGTCCTAGTTAGAGCAATCAGGCAAGAGAAGGAAATCAGAGATATCTGAATAGGAAAATAAGAAGTCAAGTTATCCCTCTTTCTTGACAATTTGATACTATACCTCGAAAATCCACGATCAAAAATCTTCTTGCACTGATAAAGGACTTTGGCAAAGTCTCAGGATACAAAATAAATGTGCAGAAGACAGTTGCATTCTTATATATCAACAACAAACAGGTAGAGAATCACATAAAAAGTATGATCCCATTCATAATAGCCACACACACACACAAAAATACCTTGGCATTTTCCTAACCAGAGAGTTGAAAGATCTTTACAACAAAACTACAAAACACTGCTCAAATAAATACAAGGTGACACAAACAAATGGAAAAATATTCCATGCTCATGGATTGGAGGAATTAACATTGTTAAGATGTCCATTCTACCAAAAACAATCTACAGATTCAACAGAATACCCATTAAATTACCAACATCATTCTTCTCACATCTGGAAACAACAACGCAGAAATTCATATAGAAACGTAAATGGTCACAAATAACAAAAACAATCCGTAGCAAAAGAAACAAAGCAGGCAATATCACACTTTCATACTTTAAACTTTATCATAAGGCTACAATAATCAAAACAGCCTGGTACTGGTACAAGAACAGGCATACAGTCCAATGGAACAGGATAGAGATTCTGGAAACAAAACCTCAATTTCTCAACCAACTCATCTTCAACAGAGCCTCCAACAACAACCAGTGGGGAGAGGAGAACCTGTTCAGTAAATGGTGCTGGAAAAACTGGTTGACCACATGTAGAATGAAATAGGACTCCTACCTATCACCATACACAAAAATCAACTCTAAATGTATCAAAGACCTAAATGTAAAACCTCAAACATTAAGAATCTTAGAAAACTCAGGAGACATCCTTACAGAAATCAGAACAGGCAACCGATTTCTGATCAAAATTCCAAACATACATACCATAACAGATAAGATAGACAAGTGGGACTTAAACTGAAAAGCTTCTGCAAAGCAAAAGAAACCATCAAGAGAGTGGGGAGACAGCCCTCAGAATGGGAAAAATATTTGCGAACTGTATATCTGACAAAGGACTAACATCTAGGATCTACAAGGAATTCAAATGTGCTGAATGGAAAAAATTAACAACCCCATTAAAAAGTAGGCAAAATGCCTGCCTTGCCTGCATACAAGCAGCCAGCAGACGTGAAAAAATGCTCAGCTTCACTAATCATCAAGAAATGCAAGTCAAAACCACATTGAGATACCACCTGACTCCAGTAAGAATGGCCATCATTAATAAAAAAAAAACAAAAAAACAACAGACACTGGCGAGGATGCGGAGAAAAAGGAACACATCTATGCTGTTGGTGGTAATGCAAACTAGTACAACCTTTATGGAAAACAGCGTGGTGATTCCTAAAAGAGCTAGCAATTGGCCTTCCATACGACCAAGCAATCCCCCTTCTGGGATTATACCCGGAGGAACTTAAATTACTCTACAAAAAAAGATACCTGCACATTTATTGCAGCACTATTTACAATGGCAAAAACAAGGAACGTTTATTGCATCACTATTTACAACGGCAAAAACATGGAAGCCACAATGCTGCCCATTGAAACTGGACTGGATATAAAAATTGTGTTATATATACACCATGGAATACTAGGTAGCCGGAAAGATGAACAAAATTATAGACTTTGCAACAATTTAGAAGGATTTAGAGTCTATAATACTCAATGATTTGTCACAGAAACAAAGAACTGAGTATCACAAGCTTTCACTCATAAGTAGACCTTGAACTTTTACCATAATACTATAAGAAAGGGATTGATAGTAGCCAGAAATTGCTGGGGGTAAGGGGCCTACATAACATCAATAAGGATACTTGATTTCAAACCAGGCGAAGTGGGGACCAAAGGGAGGCTCAGACCTTATCTGTACAATGACTCGTTGTATACCTAATCTTTTGTACCACACATCTTTAAAATAAAATTAATTCCTAAAATCTTTATTATTTTTTTAAAAATTCAAAAATAAGTCAATTTGATGAGACTGCATTTTATTATGATTAATATTGCTACTGATAATTTATTATTATGGTTTATAATATCCTTCAAGTTGTAAACGTGTTATTGGTAATTAGCGCCTCCTTTGATTTTAGAATAAAAGCTTAAACATTAAAAATTTTGTTTATTTCTCTTTATTTCAATTTGTATTTGTCGGTTTTCAGTAGGATCTTCCTTCTTGTTTTATTTGAATTTTGGTAGTCAAAAATTCTAAAAGAAACATAGAATCTGAAATTTAAATTACATGAGTTTTAGTTTTATATATGTAAAAATCTTACATTTTAATGTGAAATATATATAAATATATACAATTTTGTTTGAAATATGTAAATGTATATTAAGCTATGTATCACAAGATTCAGATTCGTCTTTTTTTCCCCCCCACTGAAAACTTTGTATTGACCTTTTGCATAGAAACGGGAATTTATTTGCTAGAAAGGATGATCCTATCATTCTTCTGCTGGAACCAGTGCCTGACCCATTCTTTGTTGATTCTGTGTTTGGCCCCAGAACAGCCTATTCTGCGCTTCTTATCAGTGATGCTGAAATCTGGCCTACCCAGCACCACATAGAATTCCAGGCTGTAGATACCAATGCTTGGGTCATATTTGATAGCCAGATTGATGTGTTCCTGTATCCCCAAACCAAAGTTTCCAGCATCCGAGAAGTTATTTTTTTATTAGTTCATACTCCTGCGCCTTCAGGTCATTCTCCAGAATTTCTTCTGCCTTGGCCCCCTAACCGTGCACTGGACAGCAATCTTTTCATTTCTTCTGATGCTAAAGGATCTGACGATGTATATAGCTTTAGAAAACACACAAATCTGGCCTGTGAGCTTCTCCAAAACCTTGGCTACCGGGGTAGGTCTGTCTCCACTCTCCCACACACAGAAGTTGAGACAGCGCTTGCCGATACAAAGTTCCCGCATGGGGTTCTCCTTTTTACCTTTATCCTACTGCAACACAGAAGCGTAGTCATCAGTACACTCAAGACCCTATTCCAGCAGAGGACCAAGGGTCTTTTTGTACAGTGTATTTATTCCTGCGTGTCCCAAACTGTAAGGAAAGTCCTAAAGATTTAAAGGGTATCACCACATCTGCTCTGGAAGCATCAAGGAAGGAGTCTGCTCCAGACCTTCTCTTCTTCTATGAAAGGAATGGATAAAGATAAACTCAGGACAGTTATTGAGTGTGAGTGTTAGATTTACGGACATTGAGGATGACCCCCGATAGGCTCAATGTGTAGGATGACGAATTACACCTCCATCCTAAGGCCGATTGGGGTTGGGAAACGGAAACACATGGTTATGTGACGTCCTGCACCACA